>NC_092089.1:81549419-81849419 GCF_045679555.1 Salvelinus alpinus | reverse complement strand
TACATCCCTAGTTTTGTTCTGTTCTGTTTCAGGCTAACCATGTGGGCTTCAATGTTTTTTGGTCAACATTGATTTCTCTTTCTCACCCTTAGGCCAGCGGAAATGACCGACTGTGGGGAGATTCTACCCTCCCATTGGATGGGCTCCCAAACTCTGCCCCCGCACTTGGCCTTCTGGCTCCAACGGCCTTTACCGGCCTTGTGCTCCTACCTTTGCTCTTATATGGACACTAAAGGAGGAAGCACTGCCAAGGACCACCCATAGAGCAGATGGGATGATTTGTTGACAAATTCTAGAGAAATTTGACTCTTTGGCCAATAGGCTTCTCCTCCTCCGAAACATGTACAGCATAGTCGTTTTTATATTTTTGTGTCTTAGTGGTTCAACTGCATCTGCGAGCCCTTTAAGTGTACAGAGAGGGACTGAGACAGATTGAAACCAATCTGTACACTGTACATTGTTATCGCTTCAAGTCAAGATAAAAGTACTTTTTATGTGGACTAACCTACCATCCAGCTATCCAAGCACATCCATTGTTTTCAAGAGTGAATTTAAAAAGCACCATTGGAAACTACGCAGTTATTCTTTAAGATCTATATATAAATGGAAAGCTCTTACCTAAAATGTTGTCAATGAACAGCGAACTTTGTCTTTATTTGGTACTCAACTGCACAAACTGATTGGAAAAGACCCTTGAGGATATAAGTGCTTTAATACCGTTCGCTTTGACTTGACTGAAGGAGGAACATTATTTCTAATCAATACTGGAATGGTAGAGATGGACAATGGAGCTATGGCTTATTCAGCCATTCTGGACAAATTCCCTGACTCAGATCATTCCGAGTGCTGTCGGCTGCAAGAGATGTGGACACCTCAGAATACCTGGACCTAATGATTATCATGCCCGCAGTGAAGATTGGGCTCTTTGTCTACTGCCAGTTCATTTGTTCTCGCTAATGATTAGCTAAGTGTTCATTATAAAACACTTTCTTCTCCTTTGTTGAAATGAAGTTATGAGTAAACAGATTCTCTTTATGTGTACAGTACCATTGTTCTGCGTTTGTGTGGAAGCACTGCCCTCTGTTCCTCATTGTGTAGATGGACATTGTTTTAAAGGGTGTCGGAATCGGTGTGCCATATAGGAAGAAGGACTTGTGTCTCAACATTTCGGGCAAAATTTGACCCTTTTCACACTACTGAGCCTAGCCAAGAGAAGCCGAGCTGTACTGTGCTGGCCTCTTAACGCAGCCACCATAGTTGCTGAAACCATGCTGGAATGCACAATGTGAAAAGAAAATGCCAGAGCCAATAGCAGAGTACAGTTTGGGTCAGCACAATAGTGTGAAACATGGTATATGTTACCTGTTCATAATAAAAGATGGTCATGAATGATGTTATCGGGAGGACGGAAATTTTCCAATGTCATAGGAATCATTTGAATTGCTGCCAATAAAAGCTGTCAGAAAATCCAATGCTTCTCTCTTTCCTAATATACAGTAAATGTCCTGTTCAGTGATTGGACAATAAACATCCTTATCAGTTCTTCAAAAAAGCAATTAGATTATAACATTTCAAGCAGATTTCTATCCCATAGAGCTTTTGCTGAGTACAGTAATATGTGTATTTGTTTATGTTTGTTCGAATATTAATTGGACCATAGGGGTATGGGTTGGACGCAATTAACGGCTTGATTAATTAAAGTTGAAAAGTTGAGGCTTATCAGGCACAGTATACGCAAAGAACACTAATGACAACTCTAAGTATTCTGCACATTTCAATAATGGAAGAGAAGGATGCCTTGGAGAGCGCCATGATTAGAAAATAAACAGAGAAGTAGCTGTGAGGTAGAATCAGTCAGGTGAATCCAAGCCGTTTCACTCTCAAAAACAGCCAGCTCTTCTATGAAAAATTATTTGGAAACCAGGGAGTGGGATGGCAGTGTGTATTACTACTGTAAGCAAGGGCTCTATCCATATCACGGAAATTCAGCGTTACAGCGTGATTGAAATTTAAATGCAATCCCACTCATCGCTAATGGAGTGGTGAGCACGCTCCGGCACTCCACATCCTTTTAAACCGCTCCGCGCTCACATGAAAAGAAACTGCTGCTCCGAATTCGCTCCATTCATTAAAATCACAATTTAACCAACACCCATCTATTTTTGTGACTAGCTGGAACTACCATTTCGTTTTGGATTTCTGAAACAAAACCATATGATATGAATCAAAAGTATTTTAATAAACATGAAAAGGTGAATGTAAGAAGCACTCATAATTTCATGTCATAATAAACAGCATATTAACACTCTAAATAGGTCAGGAACCAGACAAGGTGCCTATTATTTCAATTATTTCAAGGCTATGGCCTACAAAGAAATACATTCTGAAGCATTTGCGAGTGTGACACTAGGCTGTTAATCTAAAGGAAGTTTGTTCTGAAGTGTCTATTCTATATCTGAGAGATATAAGAAAGATCAGGAAACATATACTGTGTATATTTTATTTACATGTATTTAACCCCTTATTTCTGTCACTAAACAGTCTCCATATATACTTCCATAATTTCGACTGGTACCGGGGGACCGTTAGACGTGTGTAGAGCAAAACAACCAACATATACGTGTTTGTGAGAGTCTCACCTTTACACAGAGGGGACATATTTGTGTGTAGCCCAAACTGTTCGGATGCTAGAGACGGAAGTTGGCAGATCGCCTGTACCAACTTCAAATGAGTCGTAGAGCAAAACGGAGAACACCATCGTGTTCGTGAGAGTCTCATCTTTCCGTAGAAGGGTTATAATAGTTTGAAGGCCAAACCGTTCGGACGCTGTAGATGATTTTGTGTGAAGACCGATTTTTGGGATGTCTCATGGTCTGAATCACATTTCACCGCAGATGCGGAAGTTGTCACATCTGCTCCTGCCACACCCCCTAGTGGACATCCATTGTCTCCTTGACCTGCAGCCATTCCCCTAGTTCTCCCTCTGTGTGTGATTGTGTGGTTGGAGACAGGTGTGCTGGAGTCAGAGCAGTTCCCCACCAGCTGCAACCCGTTCCATAATCAAGACCAGTCCTGCCACTTCCACTCTGCCAGATCGTAATCTCCGTTCAGTCAGTCATGCTTCTACCTATTTGTTATTAGTTAAGATCCTGTGTCCTGCTGTGCTTGTTTCCTTGCCTGACACTGTTTCTCCTCTCACTACAGTCTTGCTGCTCTGACTCTCATTCCTGTCTCCTGTTCCACATCTCACCATCACTCCCTTGGATTCCCCTCCGGACCTGTTTACCCTGTCCCAACACAGCTCACTCCAACCTCAGCCTCCACATCTGGTTTCCTACAACTCATCTGAACTTCCCTGGATCCGCACTTCATCTCTCCCTGTTACAATAAATATCTTGGTTCATTCATCCCTGTTTTCTGGTCTGAGTCTGCTCTTGGGTTCCCCTGTGCTGCTCCGCCTAACAGAAGTGTTACATAGGCGGATTTGGTGGATTGAGACCTATCCAATGCAAAGAAAACAGATATCTCTAATTTAAATGGACAGATTTTTATGTTTTTGAATTATTATTATACTAATTAGATTTCCACGGGGGCGCGGACATCAACTCAACCATAGGGAGTTCAACATTTGATTGTATTAAATCATTATAGTCAATAAATTGTGCATATAGGCTGTGACTTAGAATTAAATACAAATGAAACAAAAAATGCCTTATTAGGCTCAGTCTACAGTGCCTTTGAATTAATTTGTAGAAAAACGAGTTTGACCAGAGTCTGTGGCTTGAAGCTCATGCGATGGTGTCTAGAGAGCAGGCCGGCAGCTGAGAATATCCTCTCTATGCTTGCAGAGCCACTGGGGATGCTAAACACTTAAAGGTATAACCCTATCAAAATGGAAAGCTCCTTGAAAGTGGGAATAAAGGGAAAGGGAAGGGGATACCTAGTCAGTTGTACAACTGAATGCATTCAACTGAAATGTGTCTTCCACATTTAACCCAACCCCTCTGAATCAGCTGCCTTAATCGTCACCCACGTCATCGGTGCCCGGGGAACAGTGTGCCTTGCTCAGGGATGTCAAGCCTATTGGGCCAAAATCAATTATGGCCTATTTTATAGATAATAGAACAAAAATGAACTACATTTTTAAGAGATCTGATTTTTTATTTATAAATACAGTGATGAACTTAGTTAGCTACCACCCTCGTTCCTTTCTGTTAGCATGTGCATGAAGTAAGTACACCATCATGCTATTTCGCAAACTCCGTGACAGTAGCTGAAGCAAGGGGCTATAGCGGCACACAAGTACACTACAAATGCATGCTGGGTCGGGCATGCCCTGAGCTCGTGAAGTGAGCGCTACTGGAGCGAAATTGGAGCTGGAGAGAAGGCCGACACGCTCCAGTCCTCGCTCTGCTCTAGTTCCGCTCACATACTCTGTTGGAGATTGCATTCACAGTTAACGCTGCATACAAGGGTTCTTCCTTTAAAAGTTACGAGCTTATGCCGCAACCGTTAGTTGTAGATGGTGGCATTCTGTCATTGCACCACACTATCACAAGGGGGAGTTAGAGCGCTGATCTATCGATAGTATAAACTGTGGCACAAATTGACTATCTTTTTGTAAATTAATTGAGGAATTTTAAGAGTCTCTCTTCTCTGGCACTGGAGTCCTGCATCAGGCAACAACAACAAAAACTGTCGGCGGTCCTGGAGTTTTAAGAGAGAACTTGTGTAAATACAATGGGGGAATTACACTTGACATGTGGACTGACGATTTTCGAAAAATAGGCATGGTGGGCTTTTGGTTTCTCTCCCTCTAAAAACAGAAATAAATCATTCTAAATAACGAACTGCCTTTATTTACAAATTAGTAAGAATGTCTCACCCCATGTTCAAGAATGGCATTTTTCCCCTTTATTAAGATTACAACCACTCACTTTTGGTTATTTGAAAACGAAATCATCTCCAACATATTGTTATTTTTTAAACAAGCCATAGAAAGTTGGTTGCAAATTCAGTTGATCCACCAAAAAAGACAGAACAAATAATACAACAAATATTGTGGTTAAACTCAAATATACTAATTGATTAAAAAAAACATCATCAATTGGAACCTTTATCAAGTGGAAGGAGGAAAAAGTAAGGAACTTGTCTGTCGGCCCTGAATTAAAGACCAAAATTGGTTTAAGAAAATTGTGATAAATAAAAATATATACCAGTTTCATTTTAGGACCAGAAAATTGACAGCTGTGCCATATAGATTGCAAAATGGTTGGGAAGAGATTTCGATGTACCGATTCCATGGCACATGGTTTATGAATTGACACGCAATGTTCCGTTTATTATAACCTACTGCAGGCCAAAAACCTATGGGTTTAACCTTCTGAATGAATGATTATATTGAAGATAGAAGCAGCCTGTCACGATCGTCTTGCGGTGAGAGAGAGGACCAAGGCGCAGCGTGTGAAAAATACATCTTCTCTTTATTTAGAAGAAGAACAAACGAAACAAAACAACAAATAGACGAACGTGAAGCTATAAACGACTAAGTGCAAAACATGCAACATACACATAGACAATTACCCACAAAACCCAAATGCCTATGACTGCCTTAAATATGGCTCTCAATCAGAGACAATAAACCACAGCTGCCTCTAATTGAGAACCAATCTAGGCAGCCATAGACATACAAACACCTAGACAAGACACTGACCTATTAAACGTACAAACCCCTAGACAAACCAAAACACATACATTCCCCATGTCACACCCTGACCTAACTAAAATAATAATGAAAACAAAGATAACTAAGGCCAGGGTGTGACACCGCCTCTTAATGAGTTCCGAGAGCCGATCTGTTATCCAACAATTATTAATATTATTAACCCTGCAGTATAATTATATAAAAGCCCCTTAGATATTCTGTGTTTTTATCTACAGTAGTGATGGACAGCAGGAGGCATTTTGTTTTCACAAGAGTAGCAGGCTGTGAATTCTGCAAACAACATTTCCAGGATGGGCTATTAGCAGGACAATAGACTCTTCAACCTTTACAAAAGGATAATCTGATAGCTCGGCTACTGTAGGTGTGAAAAAAAAATCCCCCCAACTTGCAATGTATTAAGTACTCTAAAGTTTTACATTTCTAACTCCAAACCTCATGCAACCGCAAATGTCGGATCAAGCATATACTGTAGAGTATTTATGCTTTCATTAATAAAATAACGATAAAAATACTCTTTCAAAATGCAGATGTTTATTTCAACTATCAGCAGGATAATAGGGAATACATATCACTGAATGTCAGAGCATGGGGACTGGTCTTGATAAATCAATCAGATTTTTATTTGGAAATGTTAGGATTATTTTGCTCTTCATTTGCAGTCACTTAGTAGCTTAGGCCTACTCCCGACCGCTCCCGCTGTACAGCGCCATATTTTCTTAACTGAAACCCTTAATTAAATCGCTTTAGCCGTGATTGTAAAATGAATCATCTGATGCATTGTTCCAGAGCCAGGTGGTATTGGCAGAGAGTCACTCGTCATCGGTGGAGAGTCAGGTGGCATTGGCAGAGAATGACGCGTTGAAGAAGGCGAGGAACGAGATGTTGTCTCAATTGGAAATGACCTTAATTACTCTTCTATCGCTCAATCTGTAACGCTTCAGCAATCCAGATTGGATAGAGCCCTAAATCAAGGATACCTTGTTTACGTCAATGTGAGATTGTGGCAAGGGTATCAGTGGTTAAACCACTCTCAAGAGGTGACTCCAAAAGACAGTACTACAGGGAAAACCCCTGTTTGCATTTGTAGGCCTACTTTGTTGATGTGAAACAGATTGTAGCAATCAATATGAATACTCAGTTGGAGTGGTTCGGATGATTTCCAGTGAGAGGGATGTATTGGCTTGGTGCGACTGTATACTCAAATCATCACATAGCACGACTGATGGCTTTTAATTTAACATTCTGTGAGAAAAACATGGAACAGGTCCACAAGTCTTACCTCGAATGACCTGGCTACAATTGTATTCAATGGATTTTGTATCCCAGAAAAGAGATCTCTCTCTCTCCAAAAAAGAATTACACTGACCTTTCATTGTGGTGTATCATGCCATGAGGCCATAACACACCACAAAATAGAACAATGGTGTGGCTATGATTCTGAATGCGGCTGATAGTAATATTGGAAGTGTGGTGTTGAGAGGATATCAGCGCTGCCAGGTTTGTTTCACCGTACACCACTGGACTTGGCTGCACTCCCAGGTATGCGTCGGCATTTCTTTCACTATCCTCTCTGACAATGCTTTTGATTAGCCCAAGAAAACATGTATGGTGTGATAAGGAATGAAGAAAGCCCACAACATCAGAGGGAATATAAAAAGAACATTTATAATTTTTATGATGAGTCTAGGCCTCAATTTTTTTTTTTACTGAGCAGAAAATTGCTTTTGACATTTAAAGACTACAGAAGTAATAGCCGTCCTCTGAGAATGGGAATAGGCTATTTCCCATTTATTTTTGTGGATCCGTTTTACTTTCGGCTTCCGTTGCAAACACAAATGCACAAAAACGTCAGGGGAGGAGGAGATAAGAGTAGTCTTTGAACCCAGAGAGCTTACTGAAGGAGCTACCATAGAACCAACATAAAAACTTGGTTGGAAGTCGCCGAAAGTAGACTTTTACTTTAAAATAAAAGAATCAATTCATATTGCCATTGAAATTGCTTAATATTCATTGGGATATACAAGTGTAAACACATATCAAATGTATGCTTGCTTTTTTTAAATATAATTTGATAGACATTACTCATCCCAAAATTCCCAAACCAGAATATGTAGTTTTGTGTAGCCAAGAATCCTATGAAACATTCACTGTATCATATTTCTCTTGTCCAATATGGATTTTTATTTTTTAAAGAGTTACCTGAAATACAACAATATGGGCAGAGTTTAATTAATTGGATAGCTGCAAAACTGCAATCAAAGTCTGTTGGGGGGTTACGAACTTCACAAGTAATTGAAATGGTTATGCTATCTCCCATGTAAAAGCTCCAAAGTAATGTGCAATTAATGGACATTTCATGGTAGGACTTCAGTTATGGATTGATGTTGCTACACATGGAGCCCTCAATTACTTATTACCAGACAGTGCAGAGACACTGCTCTGGCCTCCCTTTAAGATGGGTCTAATATTTCATGATATAGGTACCACATGGTGATGACATAACCCTCTGCAAGAAGATACAACCTATATACTGTACTCTACAGGATGAGTGAATATTGCCACAGCACTTGTTTTAGCCCAACAGTGATGAAACTCAGTGGCAGCTAGTGACCTACACATTTCCAGAGGATGATGGGATGAAAAATATTTTGAAGAATAATAAAGCTAATGGGGTCGCAATCTTTCATGTTCCAAGCCATCCTCTTTCAATCTTTCATGTTCCAAGCCATCCTCTTTCAATCTTTCATGTTCCAAGCCATCCTCTTTCAATCTTTCATGTTCCAAGCCATCCTCTTTCAATCTTTCATGTTCCAAGCCATCCTCTTTCAATCTTTCATTTTCCAAGCCATCCTCTTTCAATCTTTCATGTTCCAAGCCATCCTCTTTCAATCTTTCATGTTCCAAGCCATCCTCTTTCAATCTTTCATGTTCCAAGCCATCCTCTTTCAATCTTTCATGTTCCAAGCCATCCTCTTTCAATCTTTCATGTTCCAAGCCATCCTCTTTCAATCTTTCATGTTCCAAGCCATCCTCTTTCAATCTTTCATGTTCCAAGCCATCCTCTTTCAATCTTTCATGTTCCAAGCCATCCTCTTTCAATCTTTCATGTTCCAAGCCATCCTCTTTCAATCTTTCATGTTCCAAGCCATCCTCTTTCAATCTTTCATTTTCCAAGCCATCCTCTTTCAATCTTTCATGTTCCAAGCCATCCTCTTTCAATCTTTCATGTTCCAAGCCATCCTCTTTCAATCTTTCATGTTCCAAGCCATCCTCTTTCAATCTTTCATTTTCCAAGCCATCCTCTTTCAATCTTTCATGTTCCAAGCCATCCTCTTTCAATCTTTCATGTTCCAAGCCATCCTCTTTCAATCTTTCATGTTCCAAGCCATCCTCTTTCAATCTTTCATTTTCCAAGCCATCCTCTTTCAATCTTTCATGTTCCAAGCCATCCTCTTTCAATCTTTCATGTTCCAAGCCATCCTCTTTCAATCTTTCATGTTCCAAGCCATCTTCTTTCAATCTTTCATGTTCCAAGCCATCCTCTTTCAATCTTTCATGTTCCAAGCAGCCATCTAGAATTACAAATAAGAATACAAAATTGAAGACTGACATCATAAACAGCTAGGTGAAAGAAAATAACAGTAATTATTTGTACTTGACTTTTTCCCTCTGCCATTCCCTTGCTTCCAATATACATGTATTCCCCCCAAAAGCTGCAGGGACCTTTGGGACTATCAGTTGGGCCAATGCCCGATTCACCTCAATTTCTACCCAATGACGGTTTCGAATTCAGACACCATCAATGGAAACAATCAAGTATTGCCCTGGGAGTCTTGCAACCCTTTGCCATTTATTGCAGAGTCCCGAGTTCACCTGCAAATATCTACCCAGGGTTTTTTACAAATCATATTTTTGTATTCCAAGGAGTTGCTTGCTTTTTCCATTACCTTCTAAAGCCCACCTTTGCAAAGGAGAATTGGGATCGATTTGGCCCAGCTCATTGCTGTAAACACTGCAACAAAGTAGAGCCTGTGTTCATGAAACATGTCAACTTAATTTTCTCTGAGCTCTACTCTCCTGAGTAATGAGTTGTTTGTAGCCATTTTATGAGTTCAACCCCTAACAATGAAACACAGAGGTAAACCCCATTGCTTGCCTTCTCTAAAGTCTGTGACAAATTCTCACATCAACTTAGTATTTACTCTCAATTTGTAAATTGGGGAAAGGTAATACTATATTGACCTTGTACGTTCACAAAAAAACACATTCAAAACCATGCCCCTGTATTCATTGTCGTCCATTGAGATGGGTGACTGTTTGCTTTGCACAGTTTATGAAATTTCCGTCATACACTCAAATAACTAATTGAACTTCATTGAGATGGTGTGAGTTTTATGTGTTTTGCACAGCTTTCATCATAAATTATGATAACTATTTTCTCTAGTTGTCTAAGGGGACACCCAGAGTAAAGCTGTGCCTTTGTGTTTGAGCTTTATTTGGTTGAAAATGTAATCCACATACTGTAGCCTGTTTGCACAGTTTGGCTTTAATCAGTCCAACTCAGTGTTAATAATCTGTCTGAAGGGCATTGCTGTGTTTCCCAAGCAGGAGCTTCATCTTTGCTCTAGCTCAGTCCTCAACACTGACTGGGTTGAGGCTAATGCAAACCTGTCACTGCACTGCACAGTGTGGAACAATCAACTAGCATTCAATGACATTTGAAACTAAGTATTTTTGGAACATCAGCCTACTGTAGTCGACCTGGGTCACATGCATGTCAAACGTGTTCAAATATTTGTGCTGAGCTTGATTTGGTTTTGTCACGGATCCCTCCGGAACTTTCATTACGCACACCTGTCCCCTATTCCCACTGATTGTATTTGTATAAATGTGCCCTTTGTTCACCATTGGGCTGTCGATTATTGTTACAATGTCCGTTGGTCGTGTGAGTACCTGTGCCTTGTTGTTTTGGCTTTTGTGCCATTGTGGAGTACGCAGATGATTACGGGTCTCGTCCCGTGTGATAATCATTGTGCGCTTGTGTTATTTATTCAAGGTACTACTCGCTCTTTTGTTTGGTTTTCAACCCTGTGTTTTTGTTACGTGTTTGTTTGGTCTTCGTCCCCATGCCTTTACACGGCATGCCGTAATTTGGGCTAAATAAAAAATCCTATTACGCATTCCTGCGCCTGTCTCCCGAATCATTCATACCAACGTGACAGAATAATCGACCATTAAGGGAGACAGCTGGAATGACCCATCCGACGATGCTGCGAGACACCGCAGCAACTTCGGCAGCTGCATTGGTCCTGATCTACCCGCACTGCATTCCTGTGATCGTCCTCGAGGCCGGTGTCGTTGCGCTGCTGGTGCAGCGCATCAGGGGGGAGGGGGTACTGTCACGGATCCCTCCGGAACTTTCATTTCGCACACCTGTCCCCTATTCCCACTGATTGGTACTTGTATAAGTTGTTCCCTTTGGTTTCCATGGTCTTGGCGATTATTGCTACAATGTCTGTTGGTGCGTGTGAGTATCTGTGTTGTGTGTTTTGGGCTTTCAAGCCCTTATGGATTGCGCAGATGATTACGGGCCTCGTCCCGTGTGTTAATCATTGTGCGCGCGTGTGTATTTAGGTACTCCTCGCTCTTTTGTTTGGGTTTCAACCCTGTGTTTTTGTTACGTGTTTGTTTGGTCTTCGTCCCCGTGCCTTTACACGGCACGTTGTAATTTGGGCTTAACCCCTATTACGCATTCCTGCGCCTGTCTCCCGATCCTTCATGCCAACGTGACAGGTTTGCCCGATGTAATGGAACCAATGGAAGAGTCCCCAAAGTACGAACTCCAAGATAAGTCAAGCTCATCTCAAATACATTCAAGTATTTCAGATAGGGCCAGGTCTTACCCAAATCTAGCGTCATTCAGTGATATAGGTGTTCTACAATAACATTTTCAGAGATTGTATTCAATACAAGTGCATGTCAGTGGAAGACTATGAAATGTAGGGTATGTGAAATAATCAATCTTTCTGTGCTCCTCCATGTATAGCAATAAAATCCGTCATTCATGAATAACAGCTGTCTGTATGTGTGTGTGTGTGTGTCTTGCAGACCAGATCTCCATGTTTGTGTGTGTTTGTGGCTGTCTCCTGTCTCCTGTCTCCCAGCTGGCTTTCTGTGGGAAGTTGAAAAGTCACACACAGGTTACAGTGGGGGTTCAGCAAATGGGTCAGAGTGGCTCCATATGAGCACATGCTTGTGTGTGTGTCCGGCAGTGGGTGTGTATGCACGTGCATATCTTGTGTTTATCAATCTCTCTCCCCTCTCTCTCTCTCTGTGTGTGTGTGTGTGTGTGTGTGTGTGTGTGTGTGTGTGTGCTTGCTTGCGTGCATGCATGCGTTTGTGTGTGGTGCTCTTATCACAGCGGCCAGCGGCTGCAGTGTGGCACATGCACTTATGTCCCTGAACAGAGAGGAGTCATGGGGGGATCAGCTGGACTGGGTTGGCTGCCCACTCCCTCTCCCTCTCTCTCTGCTGGCCCATTGGTCCCTGTGGGGCCCCACTCACACTACCCCTGAGCCCTCCATCTGAGACTAGAGACTCCCTGGGGGCCGACCAGGTTGGCCCAAGACATAAAACTCTGCCTGCAATGGGCCATTTAGCCAGACACTGTCGCTCTTTTGGGTTACAGTACATTCATTAATCATGACATGTAATGTCATGGTGCCCTTGTTGACGCACTGTACAGTTAACACAGTATCACCATCCAGACTCATGGCACTGTACAGTTAATACAGTATCACCACCCAGACTCATGAACACTGTACAGTTAATACAGTATCACCATCCAGACTCATGAACACTGTACAGTTAATACAGTATCACCACCCAGACTCATGAACACTGTACAGTTAATACAGTATCACCACCCAGACTCATGACACTGTACAGTTAATACAGTTTCACCACCCAGACTCATGATACTGTACAGTTAATACAGTATCACCATCCAGACTCATGAACACTGTACAGTTAATACAGTATCACCATCCAGACTCATGAACACTGTACAGTTAATACAGTATCACCACCCAGACTCATGACACTGTACAGTTAATACAGTATCACCACCCAGACTTATGACACTGTACAGTTAATACAGTATCACCATCCAGACTCATGGCACTGTACAGGTAATACAGTATCACCATCCAGACTCATGAGGCTTGTATGTAGCTATTGCATGGCTTCCTTGAAATGGGTGGCAATAAGGTTTAACATTGAATCTGTTTCCTGAATCCAGACTTGTGAAGTCTTTGTGAGTAAAGACATGGCGAGAAGGCACGGTAGTGCATATTAAAGTGACATCTGAATTCTGGTACAATACATCTACAGTGTGAGATCTCTGCTCTATGGCTCCTTACTGCTGGTTTGCATTCTGTACAGGAGAGGACAAAAGGCCCAACAATACATCAACACAACTCCCACCCTCACATCCTTGGCGACTTCTGTATTATATGTATTGCTTGTTTTCCTACCGTTGACTCTGCCTCAGAAGAGTTGCTTACAGGCACATAGCAATATGTGTCAAACCTGTGTCACTGAAAGGGTGCACTCTAATTAAGCCGGTCCAAGGTAACATACGCTTGCACTGTAATAACCAGCGAGAAGAGTGCGAACAAATCAATAAACAGACTGAATAGAGACACGTCGCAGGAATTCTCATCTCACAGAAGACGAAAGTAGGGGTCAATACACCCTTGATGGGTGTTGAAGAGCTCTGTTCCAGATAATATGGACTTCCAGTTTTGCACATTTAAATTGGAAAGCACCACGGTATCATCAAATTGAGCATAAGAATAGAGAAGCAGAATGTCAACAGCGTGCTTGACAGTTGAAAAAGCCCCAGACTCCCATTAATTGGCTGACGAAGCTGAGAAACCCCTTGACTTTACACAACTCTCAAGTGGGAAGTCGAGATTTCCAGCCACCATTAGAATACTTCATTGGGAAATTACTTTGAAGTTTCTCAAGTAATTCATCGCTTAATCTACATCTGTCGTCTTTCTCGACAGATCAACAGTGGGCTTTGAGCTATTCCTGCTTGAAAAGAGAGAAAAAACGAACCTAGTTCTCAGTCTGTGGCTCAATCTCAATTCATCTTTCCACGATTCCTTGATCGCCAGTGCTTGCACTATTTATATATTTGTTATTATATTTTCAACCTATATACGGAACTCAAGCAGTAAACAATGTGAGGTTCTGGTACTCAATACTGATGTGTTCAAGCTGAATTCAAGTACTGTCGGTCGCATAATCGCCATGCCTCTTGAATTAAAGGTCCCAGGTCCTTCCCCTCGGACATTCTTCTCCAATGCGTTTTAATAAGGAGGTGAGGAGAGAGAATACGAGGTATCAAGGAAAGATGAATTGAGAAAGAGCCTTTGTTTCGGTTTCGATGTCTTGACTCGAAACGATTCGCTGACCGTAAATCTCTTTTGAGCGTTGTTTGTGCATTTCTGGTTGGTTGCGAAATAAGACATTCTGAACGGAACAGGCTGGTGAGGTCAGTGCACGGGGATGTCAGTTCACATGACATCTGATCCCCTGGATGTCCTCGCTTGGTCAGTATTGTTATGAGGGAATCTGTGCTGAGTGGAGCCGGCATAGTATTTTGCCCAGGGCAAAGACTCTGGATAGGTAAAGATATGAGCTGGGGGTTGGCATGTTGACTCTGTCACTCGCCCTCTTCTACGTTCTGAGACAGACATCAATCACTGCCGTGTATTTCCATCCATATGGCTCCAGCTGCAAGCCAAAACCAGCACCTGTCTGTAATGTATAAAGAGCCTGACCCAGGCTCACCTAGAGCTAACAATGAAAACAGGGTTAGCTAAACAGATGTGTCTGCTCTATACCTAACAAGAGCCAGAATGACATTGCACAACACAATGAAACCAACTGCCTTGATTTCAACTCATGACCTATTACTGAGCTTAATAAAGATGATAGCCTAGTAAAAATATAACATGTTTCCGGTCCTCAAAAGCAAACTTTTCTGATTGTATTTGATTGTGTTGAATCTTTATCAGACTGTTTGTTTCTTCTTTTTACAGATTTGTGCAGTATACAGATGACAAATGCTTTTGGCTTGCCAATATTTTTGTCAAGATGCAAAGGCAATATTCATTGTATGTTTTCAATTGTATGATTGTAATTGTGATCCGCAGCTAAGCTAAGTTCAGGTGGCGTGAACTTTTGTTAGAACACAGGCAGGGTGCAATTAGCAATCAAAACAAACGGAACAGGCAATCAGTAGAGTACCTTAGACAATCAAACACTGATATAGGTCATTAAACGCTTTAGCAACACAGGTCCGCTTTAGGCTACTGCTGTTTGCTGAGATACCCAGGCAACAATCTAATTTCCATGCTCTCTTATTCAAAGGCAAGACCTTAGTTAACAAAAGGAGGAAGAAACAGAGTGAGACAGGGTAGGAGCTCTTGCTTAGGTGACTCATATGAATAACACACTTGGGCTCTGTCTCAGATGCTTGAAAATCCATCCTCTCCTCATCTCCTCCCCCTAATCAAGACTGGACAGGTGAAAACAATGTAGTGGAAGCTCATAAGGTTAGCTTTCACCTGGTCAGTTCCTTTAGATGGGAGTGTTGAAGGAGAGGCAAGGAGAGGAATAATTGCGACAGAGCCCTGGAGCTGTTAGTGGAGAAAACGAGGCTGTTGCTAGACTGCCCTCTTCTGTTTAGAAAGTGCACTGCAGACCTACTCCAACAAACTATCGCATTCAATGGAATACAGAAGTGAGTCAATAATAACTTTGAATCCGTATCACTCCAGTTCAGAAAGATTTTGCTTTCTTTTATCACTTAGTTCTAAAATTAAAAAACACAATTACTTGGAATGTACTCGGCAGACCACAGTGTGTCATTTGTTCATTATAAGGTTATGGAATAGTCCCTGTAGCTTTTTTACATTAGAGGTCTGTAATAAGCACACTCTAGGGCTAGGCAGCAGGTGGCCAATCAACCTCACTGCTGTCATGGTAACCCAGGGGGTGGAGAGAGGACATCCTTCACAGGTGGTCAGACACTCATATCAAGAAATGTCAAGTTTAATGCAGGCCACCAAAGGTTGATATCTGCAAATGGCAAACTGCACTTATTAGAAAAGAACTTCCAGGTAATCTCATGGAAATAAATTACGCATTTCTCTTGTGGTACATTTCAGTCACCATAAACAATGCTCTGATAGCTTTTATTTGAAGCAAGCCTGGACCAGAAGTTGATACTGACATCTGGGACATCTGGGAAGTAGTGTTAAAGTAACGGGAAACACTGACTGGCAAATTGTGCGACCACTGAGTGTGACTATCAGTGGTCATTTAGGGTTTATTGCACATATCGCAAGAGTAGCGTCGTTAACCCCAGTGCACAAGTGGAATTCCTAACCTGGATACTACCATGGCTGTCTGATAAACCTCTGCTTGACTTGACTTCTCTTCTCTTCTCTTCACTTCACTTCACTTCACTTCACTTCACTTCACTACTCTTCACTTCACTACTCTTATCTTCTCTTCACATGTTACTCTGGTTGTTGTTGTAAATGAGGATGAGTCCTCAATCAACCTACCTGGTAAAATAAATTAAATCTGCAAAATTGAGTTAATGCAGAAAATGTATTCATTTTTGAAACAACACAAAATATCAGAGAACACTGATATCCTAATCAGATTTTGGAAAGTATACGGATTGTAATCCTGGAGTGGCCTGCTGGAGTACCATCAAGATGGCACTGTGGTACTGTGGTGGCATCACTAGTTTTACACCCAGCACCAGCTGGAGTGTACTAACAATGCCATGCCACTTAAGTCTCAGCACTCACCTGATCTAGGGGGTGTGGAGTGGGAGAGGGCACTGAACACTATCCCAGCATGCACAGCAGTGTGGAGGGACGGAAGGAGGGAGGGAGGGAAAGCCACATGCTGGGGCTATTACTTTACTATCACTGACCCCTGTGGGAGCAGAACCACATGGGACTCTGTACTGCTCGTAACCTCACTGACCTTGGCCTCCAGCTCTTAGGCAACGTGACAGACATTCCCTCCAGGTTACTAGCTATGAAGCTGAAAGTGTGGTTTAGGGGGCTGATAGTATGGGGCTTGAATATTGTTCTTCAGCTGGCACAAGGGAAGGTTTGAAATTTACAGAATGGGGACCTGTACATAATAGGGGGAGGGTTATGCTTTTTCAATTTCAGTTAAGGGGAGGGTTTAGTATTTTTTTTATCTAGTCCAGGGGAGGGTCATGTAATTTGTAATTGATAAAAACATTTTTTGAATTAGTTGCTTATTAGGCTATATACAGTGGGGAGAACAAGTATTTGATACACTGCCGATTTTGCAGGTTTTCCTACTTACAAAGCATGTAGTGGTCTGTCATTTTTATCATAGGTACACTTCAACTGTGAGAGACGGAATCTAAAATCCAGAAAATCACATTAATTTGCATTTTATTGCATGACATAAGTATTTGATCACCTACCAACTAGTAAGAATTCTGTCTCTCACAGACCTGTTAGTTTTTCTTTAAGAAGCCCTGTTCTCCACTCATTACCTGTATTAACTGCACCTGTTTGAACTCGTTACCTGTATAAAAGACACCTGTCCACACACTCAATCAAACAGACTCCAACCTCTCCACAATGGCCAAGACCAGAGAGCTGTGTAAGGACATCAGCGGTAAAATTGTAGACCTGCACAAGGCTGGGATGGGCTACAGGACAATAGGCAAGCAGCTTGGTGAGAAGGCAACAACTGTTGGCGCAATTATTAGAAAATGGAAGAAGTTCAAGATGACGGCCAATCACCCTCGGTCTGGGGCTCCATGCAAGATCTCACCTCGTGGGGCATCAATGATCATGAGGAGGGTGAGGGATCAGCCCAGAACTACACGGCAGGACCTGGTCAATGACCTGAAGAGAGCTGGGACCACAGTCTCAAAGAAAACCATTAGAAACACATTACGCCGTCATGGATTAAAATCCTGCAGCGCACGCAAGGTCCCCCTGCTCAAGCCAGCGCATGTCCAGGCCCGTCTGAAGTTTGCCAATGACGATCTGGATGATCCAGAGGAGGAATGGGAGAAGGTCATGTGGTCTGATGAGACAAAAATAGAGCTTTTTGGTCTAAACTCCACTCGCCGTGTTTGGAGGAAGAAGAAGGATGAGTACAACCCCAAGAACACCATCCCAACCGTGAAGCATGGAGGTGAAAACATCATTCTTTGGGGATACTTTTCTGCAAAGGGGACAGGACGACTGCACCGTATTGAGGGGAGGATGAATGGGGCCATGTATCGCGAGATCTTGGCCAACAACCTCCTTCCCTCAGTAAGAGCATTAAAGATGGGTCGTGGCTGGGTCTTCCAGCATGACAACGACCCGAAACACACAGCCAGGGCAACTAAGGAGTGGCTCCGTAAGAAGCATCTCAAGGTCCTGGAGTGGCCTAGCCAGTCTCCAGACCTGAACCCAATAGAAAATCTTTGGAGGGAGCTGAAAGTCCGTATTGCCCAGCGACAGCCCCGAAACCTGAAGGATATGGAGAAGGTCTGTATGGAGGAGTGGGCCAAAATCCCTGCTGCAGTGTATGCAAACCTGGTCAAGAACTACAGGAAATGTATTATCTCTGTAATTGCAAACAAAGGTTTCTGTACCAAATATTAAGTTCTGCTTTTCTGATGTATCAAATACTTATGTCATGCAATAAAATGCAAATTAATTACTTAAAAATCATACAATGTGATTTTCTGGATTTTTGTTTTAGATTGAAGTGTACCTATGATAAAAAATTACAGACCTCTACATGCTTTGTAAGTAGGAAAACCTGCAAAATCGGCAGTGTATCAAATACTTGTTCTCCCCACTGTATCAATGTGTGCCCGATGCCATGGCTCATCTCTGATTCTCTGCTGGGCGTGCAATCTTAAGTGAGCTTACAGGCTATTTATTGTAGTATGATTTAGTACTACGAAGTGCATGCTCGGAGAAGCACAGAGCAAAGTTATATTTCTTAGAAAATATACTTCCTTTCCAAGTATTTTGCACTGCTGGTATTGTGTAAATAAAACTAGGCTGCATTACACACTTCAATGGATATTCCAACCCGTAACCTTGGCCTGCTCTGCTCTTGCTGATCAAAAATGTGTTTTGTGATACCTAATCATTGGCTGTGCTGTGTAGGCCTATAATGGCAGTTCAGGAGAAGTCCAAGGCTTCTTCACAAAAATCATTTTTGATTAGACCTAGTCAAAAAACGTCAATATTGTGTACATGTTCTGTTCAGTTTGGAAAGGATAGAGCGATGATGAGAAGGACCAGAGGTCAACTTTGATAACTTGCTACTACTATAATATATTTTATTAAAAATAATATGTTTCTTGTCCATTATGTATTTTTCAGAGTTATTGATCTCACAATAAGACAGATTTGAGTAACTTACTGTACATAGTGGTGCTGAAACTTGAAGTGGCATCCGCAGCACAATAATTTGGAAATGGACAGCGCATGTTTTTATTTTAATTTTATTTATTTCACCTTTATTTAACCAGGTAGGCCAGTTGAGAACAAGTTCCCATTTACAACTGCGACCTGGCCAAGATAAAGCAAAGCAGTGTGACAAAAACAACAACATAGAGTTACATATGGGATAAACAAACGTACAGTCAATAACACAATAGAAAATCTGTATACAGTGTGTGCAAATGAAGCAAGGAGGTAAGGCAATAAATAGGCCTTAGTGGTGAAGTAATTACAATTTAGCAATTGACACTGGAGTGATAGATGTGCAGATGAGGCTGTGCAAGTATAAATACTGGGGTGCAAAAGAGCAGAAAAAAACAAAAACAAATATGGGGATGAGGTAAGTAGTTGGTTGGATGGGCTATTTACAGATGGGCTGTGTACAGCTGCAGCGATCGGTAAGCTGCTCTGACAGCTGATGCTTGACGTTAGTGAGGGAGATATAAGTCTCCAACTTCAGTGATTTTTGCAATTCATTCCAGTCATTGGCAGCAGAGAACTGTAAGGAAAGGCGGCAAAAGGACGTGTTGGCTTTGGGGATGACCAGTGAGACGTACCTGCTGGAGCACGTGCTACGGGTGGGTGTTGCTATGGTGACCAGTGAGTTGAGATAAGGCGGAGCTTTACCTAGCAAAGACTTATGGATGACCTGGAGCCAGTGGGTTTGGCGACGAATATGTAGCAAAAGAAGGCAAATTTGAGTAGGCATAATTCATTTCAACCGTCTTAATTTTAAATTGACTTTACTAGCAACAAGAGGGCTTTGTGTTGAAGCCTATTTCTTCTTATACTTGTTTGACAGACAAAATTAGGCTATAGGCTGCTATCTATAGATTTGTTGGCCAATTCCACCCACCATGCACTCTATAATAGCCTAGCCCAGTGTCAGTGAAGGGCTGTTAAGTTAAAACCAGGACTCGAATTGAGTGGGTATGAGAGGGCAAGCCACCTTTTATTACAGAAAATGGCAAAAAGCATAGACCTACCCCTTTTTAGCTTAAGATTTTGAAGACAATTAAACAGATTGATTATATAAAGGGATCTATAAGAGCACTTTGGTCCGTGATGCTTTATTCTAGAAAGACAGTGACTCCAATGCATATGGGGATATCATTGTTTTGTTTCTTTGACAACCTTCTATAGCCGAGGAGACAAAAAAATGTACTTTGCTTGGGAAGTAATTTAATTCTGTCACTATCAATTGATTAAGCTATTCACTTTCTGTAGAATAGAAGATGTTTAAACCCAGACAGATTTTAAAGAAACACTTGTGACCTTCTCTCGTTGGGTTAAGCCACAGAAGAAGAGTAGCCAGCAGATAAAGCTTACATTATTCTGTGTCGGTAGGCCTACTCTGTCTGGGGTGGAAAGTTAGGCCTAACTTTTGAAAGTACCATGCTCAGATTCATAATGTCATAACATCAGTTTTGTGGCAAACAAGACACACTGATTTGGCATTGGAGAAATAAGATAAGATGAACACATAGGCCTATCTCTCTGTCCATTCTTAGCCTGTAATTTAAAAATGTGTGTGGTATTAAAACATATTCTGCTTAATTCTCCAGTCCTGTAAAAGGATGTAGAATTGTATGAAATATTTTATGCTATGTTTTATTGGACCCGCAAGTACGATGATAGGTTCATGGAATGCTTTTACTTTAAAGGAGATCTTTCCACCACTACTCTTGTCCATGGTGGTCTGCGAACCTGCAATCTTCTGGCCCGCAGTCCTGTACACTATCAAAAGTCCTGTGTTACCATGTAATGCTCACAGGGTGAAGAACAGTTTCTAAAACTGCCTATCTAAGTATCTGGTCTGTCCTAGTAGTGAGGGTAAACCGTAGACATGTTCTCTGCTATCCACTTTGTTTTAATTATTATTTTGGGTATTTATTTATATTATTTATATTATATATATATATACACTGCATTCGGAAAGTATTCAGACCGTGTGACTTTTTCCACATTTTGTTACATTACAGCCTTACTCTAAAATTGATTACATAAATGTTTTTCCTCATCAATCTACACACAAAACCCATAATGACAAAGCGAAAACAGGTTTTAAGAAATGTTAGCAAATTTATTACAAATGAAAAACAGAAATACCTTATTTACATAAGTATTCAGACCCTTTCTTTGCTATGAGACCAGAAGTTGAGCTCAAGTGCATCTTGTTTCCATTGATCATCCTTGAGATGTTTCTACAACTTGATCCACCTGTGGTAAATTCAATTGATTGGAGATGATTTGTAAAGGCACACACCTGTCTATATAAGTTTCCACAGTTGACAGTGCATGTCAGAGCAAAAACCAAGCCATGAGGTTGAAGCAATTCTCTGTAGAGCTCCGAGACAGCATTGTGTCAAGGCACAGATCTGGGGTAGGGTACCAAAACATTTCTGCAGCATTGAAGGTCCCCAAGAACACAGTGGCCTCCAGGGAGGTGACCAAGAGGCCAATGGTCATGCTGACAGAGCTCCAGAGTTCCTCTGTGGAGATGGGAGAACCTTCCTGAAGGACAACCATTTCTGCAGCACTCCACCATTCAGGCCCTTATGGTAAAGTAGCCAGACAGAAGCCACTCCTCAGTAAAAGGCACATGGCAGCCTGCTAGGAGTTTGCCAAAAGGCAAATAAAGGACTCAGACCATGAGAAGCAAGATTCTCTGGTCTGATGAAACCAAGATTGAACTCTTTGGCCTGAATGTCAAGCGTCACGTCTGAAGAAAACCTAGTACCGTCCCTACGGTGAAGCATGGTGGCGGCAGCATCATGCTGTGGGGATGGTTTTCAGCGGCAGGGACTGGGAGACTGGTCAGGACTGAGGGAAAGATGAATGGAGCAAAGTACAGAGATATCCTTGATGAAAACCTTCTCCAGAGTGCTCAGGACCTCAGACTTGGGGGCAAAGGTTCACCTTCCAACAGGACAACGACCCTAAGCACACAGCCAAGACAACACACGAGCGGCTTTGGGAGAAGTCTCTGAATGTCCTTGAGTGGCCCAGCCAGAGCCCGGACTTGAACCCGATCAAACATCTCTGGAGAGAAGATCTCGTACAAATAGCTGTGCAGTGACGCTCCCCATCCAACCTGATGGCTTGAGAGGATCTGCAGAGACAAATGGGAGAAATTCCTCAAATACAGGTGTGCCAACCTTGTAGCGTCATACACAAGAAGACTCGAGGCTGTAATCGCTGTCAAAGGTGCTTCAACTAAGTACTGAGTCAAGGGTCTGAATACTTATGTAAATGTGATATTTCAGTTTTTGCTTCGTCATTATGGGGTACTGCGTGTAGATTGATCAAGGGAAAACAATTTAAATAAGGCTGTAACGTAACAAACCGCAGAAAAAGTGAAGGGGTCTGAATAATTCCCGAATGCACTGTATATACACTACCGTTCAAAAGTTTGGGGTCACTTAGAAATGTTCTTGTTTTTGAAAGAAAAGTACATTTTTGGTCCATTAAAATAACATCAAATTGATCAGAAATACAGTGCACATTAATCAACATTTCAGTAAAAGTGCCGGTTTTAGCCAGCCAGCTAATTTTCAACCGCAGTCCCTGGGCAGGTTATTAAAAACAATTACATTAACAATATAGACAATAATTGAGCAGTGATCACACACAGAGCAACATAGGACAAGCAAGACGTAGCATGCAGACAGAGCAACATAGCACAAAAAGCAACAAGACAAAATCCATTAAAGCAACAAAGTGTATCCACACCTCACAAGCTACAGACAACATGGAAAGCGGCAATACAAAACTGTTCACACATCTGATTGGCCTTTAGCCATGTCTTCATGTTTTTTGTGAAAGTGTGATAGGTGGTGCAGTTATGTGAGTCCTAAGTCAATGGATATTGTAATGGCATTGAATAGAAAACTACAAAACCCCCCAAAAAACGACTTCCTGAAATGATTTTTCTCAGGTTTTCGCCTGCCAAATCAGTTCTGTTATACTCACAGACACTATTTTAACAGTTCTGGAAACTTTAGAGTGTTTTCTATCCAAATCTACCAGTTATATGCATATAATATCTTCTGGGCCCGAGAAGCAGGCAGTTTAATTTGGGCATGCATGTCATCCAAAATTCAGAATGCTGCCCCCTACCCTAGAGAAGTTAAGGGAACTATACAGTCACCTCTCATGGCAGACCTTGTGGATCTGCTGCCATATGTTTGGGTTTTCTGTTTAACAAAAGTACTGAGTGGAGGGGGAGCCAGACCATTTAGGATCTTGAATACAAGAAATGCATTGGTGTATTACACAACATTTTTCCAACTCAGGAGCTCATGCTGTCTGAGCATGTAACAGTGATGATGGCTATTGGGCTTCCTATCAAGCACTTTGAGAGCCTGTTTGTAGACAGACTGAATAGGTTTTAATGTTGTACCCAACTAGTCAAGCAGTATGTTAAGTGGGGGAGTACCATAGATTTGAAGTACAGTTTTGCTACCTCTGTAGTCAAAATTTTTGTATAAATCGGAAATTAGCTAGGTTGAATTTGGTTACTTGAATTACCTTTTTCACCTGCTTTTAAAAAGAGAGGTTGGAATCAGGTATGATGCCAAGGCACTTAAAATCAGATACCACCTGGAGCTTCTCCCCTGACACATAGACATCTGGCTCAGTAGCATCAGTTGCCCTCTTTGTGAAGAACATGCAGACAGTTTATTTCACATTGAGATGCAAACATGAGTCACTGAGTCACTTTGTAACCTGGACCATTCCAGTAGTGAGTTCTTGTGCAACTTATTGTTTGCTCTTTGCATGCACATATATCACTGTATCATCTGCATACATTTGAACTTCTGACCCAGTACAGACAGAAGGCAGACCCATGTACAGGCTGAACAGGAGGGGCCCCAGTATTGACCCTTGGGGCACGCCCACATCATAGCTAAGAGTGGGTGACAACTCATTGCTCACTCTGACACAGTGAGTTCTGCCTTCAAGGTATGATTTCATCCATCGCAAGGCATCGGGGGAAAAGTTGAACTTGGACAATTTTGTGATGAGAACCTCATGGTTAACAGTATCAAAAGTCTTCCTTAGGTCCAGAAACACAGCCCCAACAACGCCCCCTTTGTCCATCTTGGACTTCACATTTTCCAGAAGAAGCAGTTGGCCGTTTCTGTGGAGTGTTTTGCTCTGAAGCCAAACTGCATGGAGTGTAATGTGAAGGGGCTGTTGTTGAGGTGGGAAATCAGTTGCTCTGCTACACACTTTCCAACAACCTTCGACACCACAGGTAGTATACTAATGGGCCTGTAGTAACTCACGTCAGCAGGGTCGCCCGATTTAAAGATGGCCGTTATTATGGCCGACTTCCATACCCTTGGAAACACCCCCTGACCAATAGATGTGTTGGTGACCTTAGTAATGGGGCCAATAAGTGACTCTTTGTAGTTTTTAAGAAAAGTAGAGTCCAGCCCAAACACATCTTTGGCTTTAGAGTTCTTTAGTGAGCTAATCACCTTGTTCACCTCTGACTCAGAAACCTCCCTTATAATGAAGACAGGTTGAGTGTCATTCACTAGCACTGAGCCCAATAAACCAGTGGAGGGGTTCTGTGTCAGTACCCTGACAGAGTCAATAAAGTAGGAATTGAAGGCTATTCCTATTTCGACTGCATCCTGTGTTAGATTGTCATTCACCATGATTTCTAGTCTTTTTGCAGTGTTACTATGCTCTTTACCTGTTAACTTTTTTAGATTCTCCCAGATCAATTTAGAATTTCCCTTTGCTTCACCAATTATGTGAATAAAAAAGTTTGCCTTGGCCTCTGATTTCTTTCATCACCTTATTTCTCAACATGGTAAACCTACGTCTGTCATGCTCTAATTTGGACTTTAGGGCTGTTTTTAGAGCATAATCTCGTTCTTTCATCAGTTCCCAGATTTCTCCATTTAGACAAGGAAGAGTGCTCTTTTGGCCAGGTTTGGATTTGATTTTCTTTAGGAAGCCATTTATTGTAGTCTGAATTGTGGATAGAAAAACCTGACTATCAGCTTCCACATCTGTAAAGGACAAGAGATCATTCCAGTTAATTCCCTTAATTGCGTTTTCAAAATAATGTAATTCACTCTTAGGTATTCTGAGTTGATCAGGCTTTCTAACAGAAGTGAGGTTAAACCTGTTCTTAGACAGCTCTCTGGCTATAAGTGTCAAATTATGATCAGATAGCCCAGTAACCATATTGAATGATTTAGTCACTCTCTCTGGTTTATTACTGAACACCAAATCAGTCTGTGTTTTAGAGCAACAAGTCACCCTGGTTGGCCCTTTAACTAGCTGTGTAAGGTCAAAGGTATTAGTGATCTGTTTGAGGGTTTTCCTACAAGACTTGTCTTCATAATTAATGTTAAAATCTCCCGTTAAGATGACCTCTTTCCCAAAATCACATTCGCTAAGCATGTTATCAAACTGTTCAAAAAACACTTTTGGTGGAAGGTGGTCTATACATTCCAATAAGGGTAAAAGACATTTGGGGAGACAGTGTAACGTTCAGGCCAATATATTCTAGTTCATTATCACATGACCACTCAATTTGTTTACATCGGATATGTTCTTTAATGTAAATCATTAGACCCCCTCCTCTTCCTTCAATCCTGTCTCTCCTGAAAACATTGTAGCCAGGCACAATCAAAGCAGCATATGGAGAGTTCTTATGGAGCCATGGCTCTGAAAGGAAGAGGAAGTCAAGGTTGGAGTTTGGAATGACACTGCGAATGTTCAAGTGCCCCCCTAGTTGTCACGAATACCACCGAAGGTGGCTCCCCTTCCTGTTCGGGTGGCGCTCGGCGGTCGTCATCGCCGGTCTACTAGCTGCCACCGATCCCTTTTTCCTTTTCGTTTATGTCTGTCTAATTGTTTTCACCTGTTCCTTGTTGGGGTTTTGGGATGGGTGCTATTTAGTTTCGTTTTGCCCGCTAGTGTTTGTGCGGGCTTATTGGTTGTTACGTTTGGTGATGTCTTGTTTTGGGTTTTTCGCTGTCCAGTGTTTTTAACAAGGTTTGGGGTTTGTTTAGCGCCAGTGTTTTGGGCATTCACCCATGTTTGGACCTGTTACTTTTTTGAAGGACATTAAAGCGTTTCGCTCTCTGCAGTTGACTCCTCACTCATTCACTCACCCGGCGTTACACTAGTAGTCCCTTGGGCTTAGCTCGTGGGTCCCAGATGACTCGAGAGGGAAAAAAGATTAATTTTCTGTGTTTTCTGACAGCTAGGTTTAGGCCGTTTTGTTTTGTTTTGATTAGGGGCAGTTCGGTAGTGCAATTAACGATCCCTCCCGCTTGCACTTAATGTTGTAAATGACTATTGTAGCTGGAAAAGTCTGATTTGTAATGCAATATCTACATACGCGTACAGAGGCCCATTATCAGCAACCATCACTCCTGTGTTCCAATGGCACGTTGTGTTAGCTAATCCAAGTTTATAATTTTAAAAGACTAATTGATCATTAGAAAACCCTTTTGCTAGCACAGCTGAAAACTGTTGTCCTGATTAAAGAAGCAATAAAACTGTCCTTTAGACTAGTTGAGTATCTGGAGCATCAGCATTTGTGGGTTCGATTACAGGCTCAAAATGGCCAGAAACAAAGAACTTTCTTCTGAAAATCATCAGATAATTCTTGTTCTGAGAAATGAAGGCTATTCCATGCGAGAAATTGCCAAGAAACTGAAGATCTCGTACAACGCTGTGTACTACTCCCTTCACAGAACAGAACAAACTGGCCCTAACGAGAATATAAATAGGAGTGGGAGACCCCGGTGAACAACTGAGCAAGAGGACAAGTACATTAGAGTGTCTAGTTTGAGAACAGACGCCTCACAAGTCCTCAACTGGCAGCTTTATTAAACTGTACCCACAAACCACCAGTCTCAACGTCAACATTGAAGAGGCGACTCCGGGATGCTGGCCGTCTAGGCAGAGTTGCAAAGTAAAAGCCATATCTCAGACTGGCCAATAATTTAAAAAAAGATTAAGATGGGCAAAAGATTACAGACACTGGACAGAGGAACTCTAACTAGAAGGCCAGCACCCCGGAGTCACCTCTTCACTGTTGATGTTGAGACTGGTGTTTTATATTTTGATTTGTTGAACACTTTTTTGCCAACTACATGATTCCATATGTATTATTTCATAGTTTTGATGTCTTCACTATTATTCTACAATGTAGAATATAGTAAAAATAAAGAAAAACCTTGCAATGAGTAGGTGTCCAAATGTTTAACTAGTACTGTACGTATATATTGCTAAAGGGAGGGACATCCATTTTCAATTCAGAGAGGTCCGTCCTTCTCCATGTAACCCTTATTATAAATAATAATAAAGCTCACTCCCTTATGTTGTACCTCTACCTCACACCATTGTCCTTTTTGGATTGATCCTAATGTCATATGTTTTATTTTCAAATGTTATGATACGTGTCAAAGTTATCCGAATGACACTCATGATCATCCCAACAGAAACAATCAGTCTCGGTTCAGTGCATTTGAGAATGAATGGTCAAATGTGTGGTTGAACTGCAGTGATAGGAGTTCCTCCAGTCACCTCATTAGTGCTGCTTCACAGCGCCGGGCCTGCTAGTTCAGCAAATATGTCACCTTTGTGTCACATCATGTCCTCAGGTCTCTGAGAGCTCACAGTCCACAACTCACCCCAATTCACGTCCATTGTCTTGCTGTAAAGGTCCAATGCAGCCTATTTTAAATCTCAGTATCAAATCATTTATGGGTTACAATGAAGTACTTTACTGTGATTATTTTCAATTGGCAAATTTCTCATTCAATCATTTTTCTAGGACTGTATGGGAGTAGTCTGTGTGGGGAGGGGAAAACTGAAAACTAGCTGTTATTTGCAGAGCGTTTAGGAACTCTGAAATTGCAGGCTGTCTTTTCAAACAGATCTTTTCAAGCAGGGGATTATCATCATTTGTACAATTTCACAGTATTATTCCAAACTCATAGTGTGCAAATATATTTAAAACACAATAAATTAATGTTTTTGGCAGCACTGGGCCTTTAACCAGCCACCAAGGATACCTCCATTCTCTGCACAATTCAGCAAACCTGAGTCACTGATTATCTCATCCTCTCTCATTAACTCGGAAAGACATTTGATACCTCTTCGTAACAGTTACATAGACCTGTTCCAGCAAGCCAACTGATGGCATTCTGAAAAAAGGTTTAGGTAGCACTTCATGGGCCGGTTTCCCAGACCTAGATTAAGCCTAGTCCTGGACCAAAAATAATGGGCAATAAAGAGTTGAAGAGAAACCGTCGCTAGGGGTCCTAGAAAAACAACTTCTGTTAAAGGCCCAATGAATATCAAGTAATCATGTGGCCCTATGTAGCATGTCTAAGCAAAACAGAACACCTTCAGAAACGGCATGTTTGTGGGCTGCAATAGTTCCTAGTTATTGGAATACATACAAATGGGAATAAGGCACTTGTCCAGTCCACCATGTGTTGAAACAGAGTAAGATTCCTAGCAGCTCTGTGTTTGTCAAGCTGAGGCAAGTTTCAAGTTTTATTGTCACAAGCACAAGTACTCTTTCCCAACAATGCAGTAATCAATATCAGCAGCATTATATAAAATAAATAAAGTAAAGTAGATCAAAAACACACAAGAAATAGAAATAAGAAGAACGTGAGAAAGTACTGTAAGTAGGCTATATACAGGGTCAGTTCCAATACCATACAATGTGCAGGGATACTGGACTGATAGAGTTAGATATGTATAGGGGTAAGGTGACTAGGCATCAGGATATATGTTAAACAGAGTAGCAGCAACATATTATGTGTGTGTGTGTGTGTTGAAGTGTAAGTGTGAGTGTGTATGAGTGTGTCAAGTCCTGTGAGTGTGTATGAGTGTGTAGAGTCCTGTGAGTGTGTATGAGTGTGTAGAGTCCTGTGAGTGTGTATGAGTGTGTCGAGTCCTGTGAGTGTGTATGAGTGTGTAGAGTCCTGTGAGTGTGTATGAGTGTGTCGAGTCCTGTGAGTGTGTATGAGTGTGTAGAGTCCTGTGAGTGTGTATGATTGTGTAGAGTCCTGTGAGTGTGTATGGGTGTGTAGAGTCCTGTGAGTGTGTATGAGTGTGTAGAGTCCTGTGAGTGTGTATGAGTGTGTAGAGTCCTGTGAGTGTCTATGAGTGTGTAGAGTCCTGTGAGTGTGTATGTGTCACAAGCCGGGTCATAGCCTGTGACAAAAATGAGGGGACACGAACAACAGGTATAGGCCAATTAAAAGTGTTCTTTATTATAAACAAAACTATTAACTTTAAACTAAGAAAAAGGAATGAGGTGTGGAAGTATAATAATGTAAGGTGTATGTAAAGTGCATGGATACGTGAATATGTGTGTGTGATCATGACTGAGTGAAAACTATGCAAAACTACAAAGGAACAAACAAAACATGATCATACCTGGAGGAGCAGAGAGAGAGAGAGAGAGGTGATTAGTGAAACAGTTTATAAATACCCTGAGCCCAGGTGACTCCAATCACTAACGACCCTCCTCTGCCTGCAGGAGGAACCGCCCCCTGCACTGCAGAGGAGGAGCCGTGACAGTATGAGTGTGTAGAGTCCTGTGAGTGTGTATGAGTGTGTAGAGTCCTGTGAGTGTGTATGAGTGTGTAGAGTCCTGTGAGTGTGCATAGGGTCAATGCAAAACTAAAACGAAAATAAAAGGTTCAATGCAGATAGTCCATGTAGTCATTTTGTTAGCAAAAAAAACAAACAAACATTTAGTAGTAGGGGGTCTAGTAGGTCAGATACTGGTCAGGTCAGGCCAAGTACTGGTCAAGTCAGGTACTCTTAGTCAGGTACAGGTCAGGTCAGGTCAGGTCAGGTACAGGTCAGGTCAGGTCAGGTACAGGTCAGGTCAGGTCAGGTACTGGCACTGGTCAGGTACAGGTCAGGTACAGGCCAGGTCAGGTACTGGTCAAGTCAGGTACTGGACCTAATCAGGTACTGGCACTGGTCAGGTACAGATCAGGTACTGGACCTAGTCAGGTACAGGTCAGGTCAGGTCAGGTACAGGTCAGGTACTGGCACTGGTCAGGTACAGATCAGGTACTGGCACTGGTCAGGTACAAATCAGGTCAGGTCAGGTACAGGTCAGGTACTTGCACTGGTCAGGTACAGATCAGGTCAAGTACAGGTCAGGTACAGGTCAGATCAGGTACTGGTCAGGTACAGGTCAGGTCCAGGTCAGCTCAGGTCAGGTCATATACAGGTCAGGTACAGGTCAGGTACAGGTCAGGTACTGGCAAAGGTCAGGTACAGATCAGGTCAGGTCAGGTACAGGTCAGGTACTTGCACTGGTCAGGTACAGATCAGGTCAAGTACAGGTCAGGTCAGGTCAGGTACAGGTCAGGTACTTGCACTGGTCAGGTACAGATCAGGTCAGGTCAGGTACAGGTCAGGTACAGGTCAGGTCAGGTCAGGTCAGGTCAGGTACAGATCAGGTCAGGTCAGGTACAGGTCAGGTACAGGTCAGGTCAGGTACTGGTCAGGTACAGGTCAGGTACTGGTCAGGTCAGGTACAGGTCAGGTACAGGTCAGCTCAGGTCAGGTCAGGTCATATACAGGTCAGGTACAGGTCAGGTCAGCTCAGGTACTTGTCAGGTCAGGTGCAGGTCAGGTACAGGTTAGGTCAGCTCAGGTACAGATCAGGTCAGGTACTTGTCAGGTCAGGTCAGGTACAGGTCAGGTACAGATCAGGTCAGGTCAGGTACAGGTCAGGTACAGGTCAGGTACAGGTCAGGTCAGGTACTGGTCAGGTACAGGTCAGGTACAGGTCAGGTCAGGTACTGGTCAGGTACAGGTCAGGTACAGGTCAGGTCAGGTCAGGTCAGGTACTGGTCAGGTCAGGTCAGGTCAGGTACAGGTCAGGTACAGGTCAGCTCAGGTCAGGTCATATACAGGTCAGGTACAGGTCAGGTCAGCTCAGGTACTTGTCAGGTCAGGTGCAGGTCAGGTACAGGTCAGGTCAGGTACAAGTCAGGTCAGTAGCAGGATTGGCAACCCCTTGTCCTGGTTCAGTCCTCTAAAACTAATGAGCACAGATTATAGAGTTGGACTCTGCCAAGTGCATACCACTAGTATTACTGCTCTTTCACCACTCACCCACTGGTTCTGCTAATAAAGGCCTCACTCCAGTTGGCCAACTACCTCTACTGAGGCATTTGCTAACGTGCTAATGTCCTATTCAATAGGATGTTACATACCCTTCATGTCAGAATATTAGCTCTACTGTTTATATTGCTTATTAAAGGGATAGTTTAGTCAAAGTGTACATTTGTTTATTTACCTTAAAAGCAGTCTATGAACAAATAAAGGCAGTCATGCACATTTTGGTATAGTTAAACTAGCTACTGCCTCCAACCACTAATATCTCTGTGTTAACTATCATGACTAAATCTGCTTTAGGGAACGGAAACAAATATGTGAATTTGTAATTTGGCTTAGCTATAACTTTAACGTGACATACAGCACACTGTTAATGGCTGTGTAATGTAGCTTTACACACAGTCCAGACTGTAGTCTAGGGACTATATAAGTTTTACTGAAAATCCTTGTTCAACCCCCTGTTGATGCATTGCCAATCTTCTCTTCCAAGATCATGTGATTGCCCAGCTACAGTTAGTAGGCTACTTGGTCTTTCCCACACTGTCAGGACTAGTGATCAGACGGCTTGCAGACACACACCTCAGCTGACTAATCTGGACACAGGACCCTGGCTCGCTACAGACAATTGACACCTACTGTACGACTTCCTGTAATATTCCACTGGAATGGAAGTCGTATGGATAGAGCTGGCAAGGGAGCAGGTCTTAATTCAAAGATGATGCTGAAAGTGATGGGAGAAAAAGGACTGACATGATGGGAGAAAGATAGAGAGATTTTCATGGAACATAATAAGAAAATCAAAGTAGACATTTTTCTAGAATTCAAACAAACTGCATTGTGCCAACATCGATCGCACCTGACTTTTATTATCAATAATAATAGCGGACTCTTTTATCCAAAGCCACTTACAGTAATACGTGCATACATTTTACGTATGGGTGGTCCCGGGAATTGAACCCACTATCCTGGCGTTGCAAGTGTTAACAGCAAATATAATTGCGCAAACGTCTGGGAAATTGCCTTTAAACGTTAAGTGTAGTGAGATGTCGGCGCAGTGTGGGTTCTTTGAATCCAGCTTAAGTTCAGTATCTGATGACTTAATAATATTGATAATAATAATTAAAAAACATACAAAATAATTAAAAAGTCACTAGATAGCGAGCAACAAAATCCGACTGATATCACTCTCATTAGTTAGTTTAGTTTCTGCCATGATCACAACACATCTCCCACGTGAGTGTCCTCTCCAATATGTATTCAGGTTCATAATGTGTTACATTTGTGTCATAGCTACTTAAATGCCTCCCTCCCTGGTTGAGTACATTGTGTTCCTTCCCAGAACCTCCAGCGCTGCTGTCAGTGAGCCTGTCTGGCAAGCAGCCAATGGGGCACACGTTGAAAGCCTCTTGATGCATAGCTGTGTGTAATGTAAGTGCGTGGCTGTGCATCATCAATAAGGATATAGTCGATACGAACCTTTCGAGCTGTACATAAATTGAATATAAATTACACTGTCTCAAACTCTGAGTTTTCACAGTGGGTATCATAAGTATCCGCCCCACCTTGGATATTTCCACATTTTGTTGAGTTACAAAGTGGGATTGACATAAATTTAATTATGATTTTTTTTGTCATTACCACATTTCCACCCACAGTTTTTATGCAAGTACACATACCGTATAAAACAAATATAATGACAGCTGTGATGGAAACAGAAAGTTTCAGTACAGATTTGTATACAGTACCAGTCAAAAGTTTGGACACATACTCATTCAAGGGTTTTTTATTTATTTTACTATTTTTTACATTGTAGAATAATAGTGAAGACATTAAAACTATGAAATAAGACATAGGGAATCATGTAGTAACCAGAAAAGAGTTAAACAAATCCAAATATATTTTATATTTGAGATTATTCAAAGTAGCCACACCTTGACATGATTACAGCTTTACACACTCTTGGCATTCTCCCAACCAGCTTTACGAGGTAGTCACCTGTAATACATTTCAATGTTAAAAGTTAATTTGTGGAATTTCTTTCCTTCTTAATGCATTTTAGCTAATCAGTTGTGTTGTGACAAGGTAGGGGGGATATAGGGAAGATAGGCCTATTTGGTAAAAGACTAAATCCATAATATGGCAAGAACAGCTCAAATTAGCAAAGAGAAATGACAGTCCATCATTACTTTAAGACATGAAGGTCAGTCCATACGGAAAATGTCAAGAACTTTGAAAGTTTCTTCAAGTGCAGTCGAAAAAAACATCAAGCACTATGATGAAACTGGCACTCATGAGGAACGCCACAGGAAAAGAAGACCCAGAGTGGAAATCTCTCCTTTGGTCTGATGAATCCAAATTTGAGATTTTTGGTTCCAATCCCCGTGTCTTTGTGAGACGCAGAGTAGGTGAATGGATTAGCTCCGCGTGTGTGGTTCCCACCGTGAAACATGGAGGAGGAGGTATGATGGTGTGGGGGTGCTTTGCTTGGACAAGCATCCAACAAGTGCTCAGCATACAGTATGTGTGAACTTCTTCAAGTGTTGGAAAAGCATTCCAGGTGAAACTGGTTGAGAGAATGCGAAGAGTGTGCAAAGCTGTCATCAAGGCAAAGGGTGGCTACTTCGAAGAATCTTAAATCTAAAATATATTTTGATTTGTTTAACACTTGTTTGGTTACTACATGATTCCATATGTGTTATTTCATAGTTTGATGTTTTCACTATTATTCTACAATGTAGAAGATAGTAAAAATAAAGAAAATCCCTTGAATAAGTAGGTGTGTATACCCATACCCATACCAAGTATACCCATACCATGATGCAGCCACCAACATTCTTGAAAATAAGGAGGCAGTTACTCAGTGATGTGTTGTGTTGGATTTCCCCCAAACATAAGGCTTTGCATTTAGGCTAAAAGGTTAATTCCTTTGCAGTGTTTTTTTTACTTCAGTATTACTTTAGTGGCTTGTTGCAAACAGGATACACGTTTTGGAAATATTTTATTCTGTATATTTGTATTCTTCTATTCACTCTGTCATTTAGGTCATTATTGTGGAGCGACTACAATGGTTTTGATCCATCCTCAGTTTTCTCCCTTCACAGCCATTGTAGCTGTTTTAAAATCATCAATGGCCTCATTGTGACATCCCTGAGCAGTTTCCTTCCTGTCCTGCAGCTCAGTTTAGAAGGATCTTCGATCTGTCTGGGTGGTTTAATACATCATCCACAGCATAATTTTTTACTTGACCCTGCTTAAATATGCACCGTGAGTGTACAAAGCATTATGAACACGTGCTCGTTCCATGACATAGACTGACCAGTTGAATCCAGGTGAAAGCTATGATCACTTATTGACGTCACATGTTAAATCCACTTGAATCAGTGTATATGAAGGGGAGGAGACAGGTTAATAAATAAGTGTTGACCCTTGAGACAATTGAGACATGGATTGTGTATGTGTGCCATACAGAGGGTGAATGGGCAAGAAGAATATTTAACTGGCTTTGAACAGGGTATGGTAGTAGGTGCCAGGCATACCGGTTTGTGTCAAGAACTACATCCAGCCAACTTGACAAAACTGTGCCATATTTCCTGTGCTTTTTTATATGTCCTAGGACAGACACTTCAAAACCTTATTCTTTATCATTTTTTTCACTGTCTTGTTTTGCTATTTATGAATGTGTTATTCAATGTGTTTCTATGGGCACATTTTATTTACATTTTTTGTTGGATACCTAAAAGTGTCCTAAAATTTGAAATCAAATAACTAAATTGTCCATGGTATGAACATCTTAAAACAATTCCATATGTTAGCTTAGACAAGGACTTGATGTTAGATTTCACTTGTTTAGCATTTACATGGGCAATCCCAGGACCATGTCTCCTTACAAGCAATGCTAACCTGGCTGTTACTTGTCTCCTTACAAGCAAGGCTAACTTGGTTGTCACTTGCAGTTTGTTGTACATGCCTATTTGTTCTCTATTGCTCCTCTATTGTTCTTCAAGCAAGGCCGATGACATCACATTTGACCATCAGACCAATTAATTAAATGCCCTACTCCTTGAAGTTTGCAGGATTGAATCCAGCCCTAGGTCTGTTTACATCTGTCTTAAAGAGGATTTCCACATAGCAGGATCATTTGGATAGCCACTCTAGCTCAGCCCTCATGTGCGCTCAAGCAAGCATGCTAGGTAGTGCTAGGTATCAACAGCCAATCCAGGGAGTGAACCACAGGGAGTGAACCACAGGGAGTGAATCACAGGGAGTGAACCACAATGAGTGAACCACAATGAGTGAACCACAGTGAGTGAAACAGTAACTGATAGTGTGGTGTAATAATCACCTCTCTCTGAGTGGGAGGTTGCCTGGTAATTTGTCTCCAGCCTGGGACATGGGGAACTGGCGCTATTTATAGTGCAGCTGACCTTTACCCAAATGTCTGTTTGTCTTCAACAGACCATGGCTTTGTTCATTCACTGTGCCAAGCCGCGTCCAAGCCACGCATGGTCAAATGTGAAGTTATTGTTTGTGACTAAGTTCTGCTTATCAAGTGAATACAATGTTATTTCTCAGACTGTTGAAAGTTTTCATCTTACATTTACATTTGACATTTTAGTCATTTAGCAGACGCTCTTATCCAGAGCGACTTACAGTAGAGTGCATACATTTTATTACATTTTTACATACTGAGACAAGGATATCCCTACCGGCCAAACCCTCCCTACCGGCCAAACCCTCCCTAACCCGGATCACGCTATGCCAATTGTGCGTCGCCCCACGGATCTCCCGGTTGCGGCCGGCTGCGACAGAGCCTGGGCGCGAACCCAGCCCAGCCTGGGCGCGAACCCAGAGACTCTGGTGGCGCAACTAGCACTGCGATGCAGTGATCTAGACCACTGCGCCACCCGGGAGTTACATCTTGGGGGGTATTATTATATAAGTCTACGTTGTAATTACGTAATTGTGTGTGCTGGAGTGTGTTTTAGGCCTTGGGTTGGTCTTAAAAATACTGTACAAGAAAGTGGTAAAACTTTCCGCTTAACAACTGCTAGTGTACACTGAGTATACCCAACAAATTTTGGTCTCAATTAGTCGGAGCATGGACTCTACAAGGTGATGAAAGCATTCCACAGGGATTCTGGCCCATGTTGACTCAAATGCTTCCCACAGTTGTCTCAAGTTGGCTGGATGTCCTTTGGGTGGTGGACCATTCTTGATACACACGGGAAACTGTTGAGCATGAAAAACCCAGTGGCGTTGCAGTTCTTGACACAAACCGATGCACCTTGTTCAAAGGCACTTAAATCTTCTGTTTTGCCCATTCGCCCTCTATATGGCACACATACATAATCCATGTCGCAATTGTCTCAAGGCTTGAAAATCCTTATATAACCTTCATTGATTGATGTGAATTTAACTAGTGACATCAATAAGAGATCATAGCTTTCACCTGGATTCACCTGGTCAGTCTACGTCATGGAAAGAGTTCTTATTAATGTTTTGTACGATCAGTGTAAATTACTATACTTTTGCTAATACGTGTACTAAGTCCTGTTGTTCATGCATATATGATTACAGGATCCTGTAATAAATGGTTAACACATAATAAATGTGTTCACAAATTAGGACAAACATCTTTACACATTTCTACAAACTGTATGAATGGTCAACAAACAATGTCTGTAATGGTTTACCAACCGCTTCTAAAGAGTTTATAAACATACCTTACCAACCATTTAGAAACAGACTTACCAACCATTTAGAAACAGACCTTACCAACCATTTAGAAACAGACTTACCAACCATTTAGAAACAGACCTTACCAACCATTTAGAAACAGACTTTACCAACCATTTAGAAACAGACTTACGAACCATTTAGAAACAGACTTACCAACCATTTAGAAACAGACCTTACCAACCATTTAGAAACAGACTTTACCAACCATTTAGAAACATACCATACCAACCATTTAGAAACAGACCTTACCAACTGTTTAGAAACAGACCTTAACAACTGTTTAGAAACAGACCTTACCAACCATTTAGAAACAGACCTTACCAACCATTTAGAAACAGACCTTACCAACCATTTAGAAACAGACCTTACCAACCATTTAGAAACAGACCTGACCAACCATTTAGAAACAGACTTACCAACTGTTTAGAAACAGACCTTACCAACCATTTAGAAACAGACTTACCAACCATTTAGAAACAGACTTTTTCTAAATGGTTGGTAAGGTCTGTTTCTAAACAGTTGGTAAGTCTGTTTCTAAATGGTTGGTCAGGTCTGTTTCCAACCATTTAGAAACAGACTTACCATCTGTTTAGAAACAGACCTTACCAACCATTTAGAAACAGACTTACCAACCATTTAGAAACAGACCTTACCAACCATTTAGAAACAGACCTTACCAACTGTTTAGAAACAGACCTTACCAACCATTTAGAAACAGACTTACCAACCATTTAGAAACAGACTTACCAACCATTTAGAAACAGACCTTACCAACCATTTAGAAACAGACTTACCAACCATTTAGAAACAGACCTTACCAACCATTTAGAAACAGACTTTACCAACCATTTAGAAACAGACTTACGAACCATTTAGAAACAGACTTACCAACCATTTAGAAACAGACCTTACCAACCATTTAGAAACAGACTTTACCAACCATTTAGAAACATACCATACCAACCATTTAGAAACAGACCTTACCAACTGTTTAGAAACAGACCTTAACAACTGTTTAGAAACAGACCTTACCAACCATTTAGAAACAGACCTTACCAACCATTTAGAAACAGACCTTACCAACCATTTAGAAACAGACCTTACCAACCATTTAGAAACAGACCTGACCAACCATTTAGAAACAGACTTACCAACTGTTTAGAAACAGACCTTACCAACCATTTAGAAACAGACTTACCAACCATTTAGAAACAGACTTTTTCTAAATGGTTGGTAAGGTCTGTTTCTAAACAGTTGGTAAGTCTGTTTCTAAATGGTTGGTCAGGTCTGTTTCCAACCATTTAGAAACAGACTTACCATCTGTTTAGAAACAGACCTTACCAACCATTTAGAAACAGACTTACCAACCATTTAGAAACAGACCTTACCAACCATTTAGAAACAGACCTTACCAACTGTTTAGAAACAGACCTTACCAACCATTTAGAAACAGACTTACCAACCATTTAGAAACAGACCTTACCAACCATTTAGAAACAGACCTTACCAACCATTTAGAAACAGACCTTACCAACCATTTAGAAACAGACCTTACCAACCATTTAGAAACAGACTTACCAACCATTTAGAAACAGACCTTACCAACCATTTAGAAACAGACCTTACCAACCATTTAGAAACAGACCTTACCAACCATTTAGAAACAGACTTACCAACCATTTAGAAACAGACTTACCAACCATTTAGAAACAGACCTTACCAACCATTTAGAAACAGACTTACCAACCATTTAGAAACAGACTTACCAACCATTTAGAAACAGACTTACCAACTGTTTAGAAACAGACCTTACCAACCATTTAGAAACAGACTTACCAACCATTTAGAAACAGACCTTACCAACCATTTAGAAACAGACTTACCAACTGTTTAGAAACAGACCTTACCAACCATTTAGAAACAGACCTTACCAACCATTTAAAAACAGACCTTACCAACCATTTAGAAACAGACTTACCAACTGTTTAGACACAGACCTTACCAACCATTTAGAAACAGACTTACCAACCATTTAGAAACAGACCTTACCAACCATTTAGAAACAGACTTACCAACCATTTAGAAACAGACCTTACCTACCATTTAGAAACAGACCTTACCCACCATTTAGAAACAGACTTACCAACTGTTTAGAAACAGACCTTACCAACCATTTAGAAACAGACCTTACCAACCATTTAGAAACAGACCTTACCAACCATTTAGAAACAGACTTACCAACCATTTAGAAACAGACTTACCAACCATTTAGAAACAGACTTACCAACCATTTAGAAACAGACTTACCAACCATTTAGAAACAGACCTTACCAACCATTTAGAAACAGACTTACCAACCATTTAGAAACAGACTTACCAACCATTTAGAAACAGACTTACCAACCATTTAGAAACAGACCTTACCAACCATTTAGAAACAGACCTTACCAACCATTTAGAAACAGACCTTACCAACCATTTAGAAACAGACTTACCAACCATTTAGAAACAGACTTACCAACCATTTAGAAACAGACTTACCAACCATTTAGAAACAGACCTTACCCACCATTTAGAAACAGACCTTACCCACCATTTAGAAACAGACCTTACCAACCATTTAGAAACAGACTTACCAACCATTTAGAAACAGACCTTACCAACCATTTAGAAACAGACTTACCAACCATTTAGAAACAGACCTTACCAACCATTTAGAAACAGACCTTACCAACCATTTAGAAACAGACCTTACCAACCATTTAGAAACAGACCTTACCAACCATTTAGAAAGAGACCTTACCAACTGTTTAGAAACAGACCTTACCAACCATTTAGAAACAGACTTACCAACCATTTAGAAACAGACCTTACCAACCATTTAGAAACAGACTTACCAACCATTTAGAAACAGACTTACCAACCATTTAGAAACAGACTTACCAACCATTTAGAAACAGACCTTACCAACCATTTAGAAACAGACCTACCAACCATTTAGAAACAGACTTACCAACCATTTAGAAACAGACTTACCAACCATTTAGAAACAGACTTACCAACCATTTAGAAACAGACTTACCAACCATTTAGAAACATACTTACCAACCATTTAGAAACAGACTTACCAACCATTTAGAAACATACTTACCAACCATTTAGAAACAGACTTACCAACCATTTAGAAACATACTTACCATTAGTTGTATGCCTGTGTATCCACCAGAAAGTGACAAAGATATTGTATAGGCTATGTATGAGACAAGAGTATCCTAAAATAAACTTTAACAATGATACGTTGATTGATTGGGAAATGATATCTCCATGTAAAAAATATTGGCAATTGTTATGCTATTTATCTGAGCTCATCAGGCACCTCAATTCCTATTCTAATTTCTTTTGAATTTACTGGCACGATTTCAGAAATTATACACAGATTGTCTTTAACAAAAGAACACCTAGTTACACCTTTTTCATTCTCAATCTGGTTTTGGATGTGTGCTATGCACACATTAAAAGTTGTTTTGCTTTATATTGGCACAACCTTTCTGTGGTGAATGGATGCAACAATAGACCGTATTATCTAGAACCTGCTTTGGATTATATTGTCTCTCACATTGCTTAACTCAACCATGCAGTGACAGCTGTGGGTACTTGCATTCAACTGAAGTGAGGGACACTAATTGTGATGATAAATACACCCGTATTCACGCCGTCCTTTTCTAATACAGAGGACCCCAATATACAAGAGGACACATCAGTGTCATAACATAATCATCTAAATAATATGACTGTCAGTGATGAAATCGGAGGAGAATAGGCAATACTCTCAGCGTGTGGACATCTTTGTCGTTGGCACATGGATGTATCATCACATAATTGACTGTAATTTGAGCACACTCCAACTGTTGTTCAGATAACATTTGGCAGCAACACCCTCCCAGGGGCATGTGCTAAGCCCTACAGTATAAATGTATTACTCAAGCATATTTGTATCACAAAGACCAAGTATGTGTACACTGCATAATGCATCTGCATGAAATGTATTGATTAAATAATGTCCTCATTTACATTATGCCTTCATAACCAAGGGCTAAATATGTATGTTGGTACCCTCTGTACTACACCATTAGACAGTCATTGACTTCTAACTCATTCAAATGAATAACAGAGGAATATGACAAGGCAAAATACAAAATAGTTGACTATTTAGCGAGCACTATATCCGCAGTTATATTTAAAGCCACTGTTAAATCCTTAATGGTGAAACTAGCATGTCTGTTTGTGATGTTACAGCAACAAAGAAATTACTTCAAACAACAAACACTGTATTTTTCCCCTCGGAAATCATTGCACATCATTGCACATCATTGCACTTCATTGCACATCATTGCACATCATTGCACAACATTGCACATCATTGCACATCATTACACACATGATAGAACAGCAGAGTATGTATTGCCATGTTTTTACCACAATGCTGGACGCTCCTCGATGCTGGACACTCCTCTCTTCCATTTCATCAACAAAACAAAAACAATAACAGATGTGCTGGGGGGCCAACAGTGGCGCTGCTTCCCCTCATGCAGATTCCAGCTTCAAGGCATTAGAGGTACCAAAAGTCCAGCATTCACAGTTTCAAACCTTATGCTACAGTACATAGCCACTAGTATGTGCTGTATAGAAGATTGCGTAAGCACTAGGCCCCTATGTGCTGTAGGCTATAGTAGGTTGCGTTATGTGTAATGTGCTGTCCCTCATGGGAATGGTGATAATCCAGTGGAAGATTGTCAAGCAGACCAACACCCCTCGATGCCACAGCCAGACATAGACTTTGCCTGGGTTCAACTGGCTGGTCACTACTGAGCCCCAATTGAATCAGGCTTTAATGGAAGCTCTAGCCACTTCAAATGGGACGGCTGATTGAGGTGGATGTATTAAAACTAATCAGACGCCTTCTCATCTTGAATAATGTGTCTGTTAAAAGTCTCATCAGATGCATTTTATTCTATCGATCATATTTATATGTTTACTTGTTTAATCAGTTCACTATTACATCAGGAGGGAGGTAAATACTAGTCAATTAGCTGTGGCTGTTAGCTAGAGCTGAATGGGCATTAGTTAGGTAACTTAGCTAGCTTGCGCTTGGTTCCAAAACTGAACAACATTTCACTGACATTATTGATGTCCATGGGGTTCAATCTAATTTACATGTTTGGGCTATAATGAATCTTTCCACCAAATTTCCCTCCACTATAAAAAATGTAGCTAGCTGGCATAGGCAGGTCAGTCTTTAAGTAGCACTGCCCCACCCATCTGAGGATCTGTCTTTTTCAGCCATCTATTTCCTGTGTTTTAGGGGTGCTTGTGCTTGTGCCTGTTGTTTTTTCCCTGTTAACATTGTGACGTTATGACGTTACGATGGTAAAAAATAAACCAAAATAGCTTCTTAGCAAAGAGCAATCTCCCAAGCAAGAACCCCGCTAGCACATTCTGGGAGTGGTCTGAGTGGGGAGTGGAAAACGGAAAACCAGCTATTACTGGCAGAGAGGTTTGGAACTTTCTTATTGGTCTACCCTTATTGATAATATTTTTTACAAATTCTTTGAACAATGTGGCTAGTACAGGTATACTTTACATTGACATTTCTGACCACTTTCAAATGTTCTACTTCTCTTTGGCAGCTGGATATAAACAGACATTCTCATTGACCTCCATACAAAAATTCCTTGCTTGGTAAGCGAAAAAAACAACATCAAAAAATGCCACCTGCAGGAGAAGACAGATTTTGGGCCCAGTTATCCCTCTCGCTTCGCATTTTCCTCTCTGGTGCAGGTAGGCCTAGCCAGGGGAAGTTTTTGTGGTTGCAGCCCTGTTACACCCCTTTATGTTCATGAATTTATAAATAAAAAGTATCTTCATCCTTTGTTCAACTTTTACATTTATTAGAATTGTTTTGAAAACATTTTAACAATTTTGATGACCGTTGCTAACAACATCGGCTAATGTGTCCAACTTCGTTTGGAAAAGATGCACTGACTGCCTTTGTCACATCGTTGAAATAACATTCGGACCAAGGCGCAGCGTGATATGGGTTCCACATCTTTTTATTCGTGAAACGCACAAAACAAGAAAAAAAGCAAATTATACGTGAAGCTATGGAGTGCTCACAGGCAACTACACATAAACAAGATCCCACAAAAAAACAGTGGGGAAATGGCTGCCTAAATATGATCCCCAATCAGAGATAACGCTAAACAGCTGCCTCTGATTGGGAACCATACCAGGCCAACATAGAAATAAAACAAGCTAGATTACCCACTCTAGTCACACCAAGACCTAACCAAAATAGAGAATAAAAAGGCTCTCTATGGTCAGGGTGTGACAGCCTTTACCAAGAGCAGTGGCAGCTTGCAAGCTTTCTTATAGTTAGCATCAGTCGTGTCATTAGCTTCTGCTAGCTTGTTAGCCTCCTTCACAGCCAACTGTCTCCTATCAAACAATTAGATAGCAAGTTAAGTGTCTGCTTTTCCAAATATATGTTGTTGAAAATACAATTTCCCGATCAGTAGGGATATAGTGAATTATGCTTTCTGCACTTATAATGCATATCAATGTTTTATAATGATACTATAACTACTTATGAGCAATTATGATATATTATAGCGAGTATTATAAAGAACTATAAGTGTATTATACGGCATTATAAATGTACTTACTGTATAAGGCATTATATGTGTAAACCTCATAGAAAGTGTAACTAAATATTACATGTTGCTCCTGTAATTGTCTGTTATCGAGTCTTGGATGTATATCACAATAGACTGTGCGGCTCTGACTCTAGACCACCCTTAGACATGAATGGTTTGCTTGTGTACCACAATTGCAATTTCATGGAGATCAGTGTCTTGCTAGGTCTCAAACATGCAGTCTCATACTCTTTGCCTTAGCCTCTACCTTTGATGTTGCCAAGCAATGTTCACAACTACAGACTGGCTGAACAAATGTTTGTCATTCTCTTTGGTGTATAAATATTGAAGGTGTGAAGCGAAGTGCAAGAGGGGAAAAATGGTCTTTGATTTGCGTGAGCGAGGAGCAGGTACAGGGAATGGTGCGAACAGGGATAAACATGATCCGTGCCTACAAGTGTAGGATCTTAATTTGATCACCCTGTTGCAGTAGAACTTTAAACGTTTAAAACGTGTAGTGTATAAGAGGTTCAAAAAAGTTTTTAATTTCCACATTGAAATATCAACCCCTACAAAAATCTAAATGTATTATAATCCACATAATAATTCACATTTCCTGCAGGATTATTTTCCTGGTATAGCAAAATGGCTCAAATTAAGATCCTACACATCTAAAAGACTGTCTGGCTTTAGCCAGGCCGTGACATTGTCTAGCAGGCAGGCTGACTAATGGAAAATATGCTGAGCTCGCTGTTGACATAGCAACTGACACAACAGTAAAGAAGGTGAGATCCGCAGGCCAAATGTAAAATAAAACCACAAATAAGTAGATGGTGAGGTGGTGACAATGTACACAGAGCCAGGGTTCATAAGTCTTCAGATTTCATAACAGCTTATATAGAAGACGGTACATAAGATAGTGTCGCATTACTTAGACATACAGTATCAATACATAGTGTTCATTATGAAATGAGTTTCTGTGCTAGAGGCCAAGTACAAGCTAAAGGTGTAAAGGGCTTCAGACACTGATTTCACCCTCATATAAGCTGTCAATAATGGAAAAAATCATATCCAACGGGAGTCTAATATAGAGATAAACACCCATCTAGACAAAAAAAGACTTGAATAAAAAAGGAAACAACAATGATTTGTGATCTAAAAGGGTTTTATTAACCTTCAAGAGAACAGAACCTTTTGAAAACTTGATTACAATAAGTCTAACCACTAGCACCTTCTTTAGCAGTAAAAACACAAGTCAATAACGTGTAACAGACAATATAGGATCAAAGTATTGCACAGGATAAAATAACTATCATTTTTACTATTTTCTACATTGTAGAATAATAGTGAAGACTTGGCCTCCACAATCCCCCGACCTCAACCCAAAACCCTTGAGTGTGTCCAAACTTTTGACTGGTACTGTAAGTATAATAATTGTTTCATCCATCATTGCATAGCTCATAAAGCATTCAGCAATTCATGTTACTACTAATTTAGTATGATTCTGACAAATGGTAATGATGCTAAATGCTTTTTTATACAGAGCAGCAAAGTCCATACTAATAATAATTTATACATAGGAAGAAGGAATTTGTGTTTCATACAGCACCTTGCAAGGAAACTTTGAGGCATAGTCAGATATAATTTGCTTATGAACTAAACAAATAAACAAATCGGAACCTGCAACGAAAGCTACAAATAACTTCACATTTATGGCATTCAGTACCTCTGTCAAACCAAGGTATTTCTGATGGAGCACCTTATTCCTTGAGCCTAACCCATCAGTGCTTTACTGTGCTTCAACAAGGCTATGGTAAAAGACCTGTTTATACAGTCTCTTATTAATCCCTCGCCTCCCCGCCCACCTGCTTATCGCTTTATATTTCGTTCTGCTGGCTCAGCACGTCGAAGGACATGATAATGGCCATGTCAGTGGAGCCCCCTCCACCCCCGCTGGCTGCCAGTTTGAGCTGGGACATGCTGGCCCCGGTGAACACCTCTCCCTCCCACACACGGCTCTTACTGAGCTGCAGCTCCATCAGCTGCTCTCCCACCACGCTCACCCTCTGGGCCCCAGGCACCCTGACCCTGAAGAGCACCCAGGACAGGGGCTCCAGGAGACCACCGCGGGGCTCGAACAGCACGCTGCCCCTCTGCCAGGCTGTGTAGGTGCAGGGGAACGGAGGCCAGCTGCTCCCTGAGCTGTTGCGCAGCACAAAGTCACATAGCAGACTGAAGTCCTGGTCAGTGGAGATTTTGGCGTAAAGGCCCAGCTTGTAGACTCCGGCCTCGGGTAGGGCCACGCTGATGGTCACTTTGCTGCTGTTGTAAGTGAAGAAGACGTGCCGGCAGAGTGGGTGCCCCAGTCTCTTGCGTTGTTCCTTGAACAGCACAGCGTGGAGCTCCAGGTCTTGTTGGTTTTGGAAGGTAATGTTGCATTTGCCTTGCTGGGTGCTCACCATCGCCCTCGTGTGGCTGAACTTGGAGAGGCCAGCGTCTTGCGTCCGGATGCCAGGCCCACAAGCAGTGCTAAGGGCAGGGGGAAAGAGCTCATTGAGGTTGATAGCGCCTCCTGTGCAGTGCAAGAGGAAGTTGCCTCCATTCTGGAAGCCGTCTTGGGGCCGCTCGTAGTTCCGAACAAACACAGACAACCGATAGTAACCTAGATAGGGACAGAGGATGTTACAGGTGAGGCGGTCAGATTGGATTTGAGTTGCCAGACACCTCTTGGCTATGGACGGGTCAAGGTCTTTCTGGGTCAGTTCACACAGCATCATGAGTGGTCTGGAGGTGTGCAGGACTAGCTCGAAGGAGCCAGTCTCCGACACCGCAGCCTCTGCCCCGTTGCTGCACTTCTTCACCCCCAGGCTCTCTGCGCTCCGCTGCAGACCCCAGGACAAGAAGGGGTTCTCAGGGAGTTCTTCAGTTAGTTCCTGTTCTGGACACTCCACCAGGAGAGAGCAGACCCAGCTGAACGTCCCTGAGTTGTTGCCTGACCGGGCAAAGATCATGACGTCATACGTGCCACCTGTAGGGGGCAGCAGTCGTAACCTCATGCTCTCCCGGGTCACAGTGAGCAGGCCAGATGAGCTGTTGACCGCTTTGGGTTCACAGCCGCTCCGCTGAGAGATCTGGTAGGTGAAGTCGACAGGCTTGGTGAACTTCATGGACACCGAGGCCTCACCATTTTCTGTACAGAAACAGAAACAGCAATTAGCAAAAACAAAATATTGTACAGTATAGGCCTGAATGATGGTACCTCTTCAATGGTAACTCTTCAGTGACATATTCATCTACAACTACTTTATGACTAACTGTGAATAACTGCTGTGAACAGTGTCCACTTTCAACAACGTGTTAGCCTACCATTTATGTTGTATAATTCAACCTTGAGCACTAGTCTCCAGGTTTTTATCGACTGTGCCGCCATTTTGGTTTAATATGGATGCAGGACTGACCTGTGACCAGCAGGAAGTGTTTGGGATGGAGGAGGGTCAGACCCAGTCTGTAGAACTCCGAGGTCTTTAGAACCCTCTTCTCAAACTCCTCCAGTGGGATGGGATCGTCCAGAAGCTGCCACTCTTGCTCATCTGGACAGTGGGAGTTGATGAAGTCCTCAGGGTCTGTCAGGAAGTAGAAGTCATCGTACCTGGATGACAAGGAGAATGGCTTAATAGCAGAAAAGCTAATGCTAATGCTAATCGAAAGTGACAACGTTTGAGAGATGTTGCAGTAGTTTTCAGAATAAAAAAATAAAAAAATCCATAAGTACACTCTTTGATAAAAAGATGGTATCTAGAACCTAAAAGGGGTTTTTGGCTGTTCCCATAGCGGAACCCCTTGAATAACCCTTTTTGGTTCCAGGTAGAACTCTTTTAGGTTCCATGTAGAGCCCTTTCCACAGAGGAGGAACCCAAAAGGGTTCTATCTGGAACCAAAACGTGTTATCATATGGGGACAGCCGAAGAACCCTTTTGGAATTCTATTTTTATATGATTGTAGTGAGATAATTCCAGTCTTATTTGGCACTAGTACTGTTGTATGTATGGACCACCTTGTTAGAATTGGTCCATTACAAAAATAGCCTTTGTAATGAGTGGCAATCATCATTACTTGTTTTCATCATTATCAAGTAACACGGTTCTTAACATTCCATGCACGAATAACCCACAGGGTTTATTTTAGAATAGCTAATCAGACACTAGTTCGTTGCTATTCTTAGTGATTCAATTGCATCTGTTGGCAGCTTGTCAACATAATATATGTTGTGCTCAACAGTATAGTATGTACTTAACTCTGTGCTAGCACTGTTACCAATCATGTAGACCAATTGCTTTACTTGGAACTCATATTCACCTCTTAATAAAGGCTTTGTTGTCCATGTCTACTCTCCCTGCTCCCCAACATGCGTCCAGTAGATACCAGTGGCCTCCCAGTTTCACTGCGTTCCACATGTGGAGGGACTTGGTGTTTTGGTAGCTCTGGCCTTGCCTGTACCCAATACCTTTGCCATGGCCAGACACCTCTTGGCATTCGATTCCTGCTTCCCTGCAACAAAGCAGGAAACATGTAAGCCTGATGTGTTTATTACTGGCAATGGCATGCAGTTTTAGACCACTCAATTGTCAATGTGTTTGATGTTTTTATTTTATTTTTACAAATTATTTTTCAATGGACAAAATGCTGTCTTACTGGCACATCTGCATGCAGACGCTGGAGTACCCACAGCACACGCCACGACCCGTCTCAACGACCCTTTCTGGGGTGCACAGCTTGTCCGTCAGGCCAAGGTAGCCACTCACGTCGTACTCTGCAAAAAGAACCGCCCACCCCATAACATTTAAGGAAGGATATGTCAAGAATTATGCCACTATCTTGCATAACTCAAAATGTCACGATCAAGGTATTCTGCAATCAACTTCCCTGGAAAGACTCCATGTCTAACATTGGGACATATGAAAAAAGACACAGTGTAACTTAAATTGAATTATAAGGATTTAATCCCCCACTATAACCACGGGACTGCTTGCCCATTTAATTAGATAACGAGGCCACTTATCACGTCAGACTGAAACTGTGCGGCTATTTCATTAACATTTCCAGTGGACCCAGAGTGAGATGAATGAATGTCTATTTTAATGAACGTCTGTCCTCGTTAGGTTGAACCGCAAGGTCCCATCCACCAACAGCTGATCCCTGTATATACGCAGTGGAAAGACCTTGGGTAGCATTGTTAGGACAGCTGTGTAGGGATGGAAAGTTTGGGATGTAAATCTAGTATGGTAAAGAGCCTAATGAGACCAACTCTTACCTTATAGTATGGGGTTCTAGAGTAAAGCTCTCTGATGCACAGTGTTCTAAGTGGTGTTATGTTGTTGGCAGGTTGCTGCAGTGTCGCTGCGCTCTCGTGAGTAAGCCGTGGGTTGGATAATTGAGAAGGTGTGTAGGAGTGTACGGCTGTTAAAAGTGTGTGTGTGTGTGTGTGTGTGTGTGCGTGTGTGTGTGTGTGTGTGTGTGTGTGTGTGTGTGTGTGTGTGTGTGTGTGTGTGTGTGTGTGTGTGTGTGTGTGTGTGTGTGTGTGTGTGTGTGTGTGTGTGTGTGTGTGTGTGTGTGTGTGTGTGCGTGTTACTGACCGATGTTGTGGCAGAGCCAGATCCAGATGGCTCTCAGTTTCTCCAGCTCATTCTGCGCTCCTTCTGTGATGGTCTGGGTGATGGTCTGGGTGATGGTCGGAACTGAGAAGATCTTTTGACTTTGCAACTGCAAAACAAACAGGATTTATGGAGAAAAATAAACTTAAATGCACACACACGCACACTCACAGACACTCACTCAAGCATTTAAGTGCACAAATATACAAAAGCATATACAATATACATACGCACGCTGAGATGCACAAATATACGCATAGACACACATACACACACAGTAGTATTCTACATGCACACACAAAAATAATACAGTATTAGAAACAGACTTTTCCAGTATTGATGGCATGGTTATCCACCCTGCTGAATACTTCTGTGGTGGCAAAGAGTTCCATTTTGAGCTTTTTTTTTGAGACGCTTCCACTCTTCACTGTACTGGAGCTCTGCCTTTGACTTGGCTGGAGTTTGGGCTTCACCGGGGCTCGTCCTTCCACATCCCTCTGTATGTCCCCCTCCTCCCTTCTCACTGTACTCTTCTTCACCACCCTGAGGGAGTAGGCAGCGCACTCATCTGACAGCTGTCGCTTGGTCATGGGTCTCTGGACCTCCAACTCCATGGCAGCCCATTTCTGAAACACAGAACTAGTCTTGGACTGGGCCGCACCGGCAACAGTTGCCACTGTCGTTTTGGTTGCTACGGTTGACACTACAGTTTTGTGGCTTTTCATGATATTGCTGTTATTTAGTGACAGAACCTCCAGCTTCCACTCTTGCTGGACAACCGACGGAGCTTGTTCGTCGTCTGACGTTGTTTTTGAGGTGTCTTTAGAGTGGCCATCTTGGGGTTTGGAGGCTTTCTTTTCACCACTTTCCCCAGTTTTGACCTCCTGACCTGAGGCCTTCTGTGTGGCCTGAGGGTAGGACTCCTCCTCGGTCACTTTAGTGTTGTTGCTGTTGTTGCTGTTGTAGCAGTAGTGCTGTTGGTGATTGTTGGTAGGGAGGGGGCAATGGACGCTGCGGAGGTTGAGGGATCTCTTTGGGAAAGGGACCTCTACAGACCTCATGTGAAGAACATTGCCCATCGTTTCCAGTTTTTGGTTATATCGGAGCAGAAAACTGAGAGAGAAAAATAACTGTTAATTAAAGAGGCAATATTAAACCAATTAAAACTGATCCTGGGACACAGATGTGTAAATAATAACACTGCAATAAGAGTGAAAGTTATTTGAATCTGCACCTATGCACTGTGAAGTGAAGGGCAAATAATACTAAATTCAGACTGAAACTTGGTATCTTCAAAAAAGACAATGGTGTAAAAAAGAAGGTTCACACTCTAGGCTAACTCAAGGCAACGCTGCTGGAGAAAAAATATAGACATCAAATTATACCTGAAAGCAGATGGTTGCTATTGATAGTGTGGGTAAATAGTAGCTTTATGATACTACTACTTCCTCCATACATCTGTACTCCTATGCCCTTTATACACACACATATACTTCTGTAAACGCATCAAATAAATGACAGAAGAAGTCATTATGAAGAGAGACCATGCTATTGCACTTGACATGTTAATTAAGGTAAAATACAAGTTTTTCTCTGTCTGTTTCTGAAAATGTGACAGCAATATGTGAGTTGCAGATTATTTGTGCTATGTGCAGACAATGTTGTCTTAGTGTGCTATGTTAATCATATAGAGTAGCAGCAGTCTGTACAGTTAGTCTTATGTTAGTCTATGTTAGGGCTGGATTCAATCCGTATCGCCGAGGTATCCTGGAAGATCAACATGAAAATGTATTGGTAATTTCCGATTGAGCCGACATATGCAGCGTTTACCGTGAATGCAGTTTCATTGCCTTAGTCAATCGCACTATAAAGTAGATCTTCAGCGCAACAATTGAGCCCTTTGTCTTATCGCAGCAGCTTGCAGAGTTTCATGAAATGCTCAAACTGAACTATACAGATATTGCAAATTAATCGTAATAATGCCCAGAAGTAAACACACATGCCATGCCTCATATTCAAGTGATGATCTCAATAAATCCTAAAAAAGGGATTGGTAAGAGAGTAATGTATTTTTGTTGTGTTTATGGACCCCAGGAAGATTAGCTGTCCTCATGGTGTCAGCTAATGGGGATCCCAATAAAGATAAAGTATTCCTACCTGGTGTTGATGCTTTGTCAGCAATGGTAAATCTGTCTGTCTGTCTGTCCGTCCGTCCGTCCGTCCGTCCGTCCGTCCGTCCGTCCGTCCGTCCGTCCGTCCGTCCGTCTGTCTGTCTGTCTGTCTGTGTTCTCTCCATCTATGTCTTGGCAGATCTCACCTCCCGAACCTGTGTCTGTTTTATACTCTGTGTGTCTCTCCTCAGGGCTGGGATGTGTAGGGTTTCCACGGCGAGGGGATGACAGACCTAAAAATACTACAAAGCAGCTGATAGAGACCAATGGCACAACTTTCCACGAGCGCTACCCTCCAGGGGTAGGGGTGGGCTGAGGGTCTGGGGCTGCAGAAGGGAGCCAAGGGGGGGCTCTGGGAAAGGTGTGAGATTTTGGGGAGGTTAGAGGTGACCTGGGTTCATGCTAACACATTTGTTTGTTTCCTTCAATTGTGGTTCCACGTGTGGGAGATAAACTCCATGGGTGGCAACATAAATTTGTTGAAAGCATTAGATTCGATTTTTATTTAGTCACACGCACAGGGTCGCCGATGTAGTTGCAGTGTACAGTGAAATACTTAAGATCCAAGCTCCAAGAGTGGAGGTGTGAATGAAACAAGAAAAAAAAAAATATATATAATAATAACAATAATTATAATATATACATATTTACAACTGTGACCATTATTCCGTGAGTACCCAGCGATTCATATTCCAATATTTCTGCCCAGGTGTATGAAGTAATGCACAAAACAAACTGAGTAAGAACATTTGAGAAAAGCACTAGAAAAAAATAGAATGTTTTTTAGCAGCTCGAGGCGAGGCGCCATCTGTTGGCGCCATCTTAGCCATTGAAGGTGTTACTGTTTGCTCAATGTATATGGCTGCACACCCCACCCCTTAAAGCGTGTCTTTGATGGAATTTAGGAGTTGTTACATCACAGGCTGCTAAGTGCCATTGCAGCAGTTGGTCCTGCAGCCACAACCAAGTTGGTCCATTGCAGAACATTTAGTAAAACAGTGAGATAGTCCATTGGTAAGTGGAAGGTCCTTCGTTCAATCTGCCATCCACATTTAAATATCAAAGGTGCCCCCCCCCCTTCTTACCTCAAGCATAAGTGACCAACTCCACTGTGATTGGTTAAGAAGACTGTGAAATGTTATTCATTGATTGTCCCTTGTCCTCTCTACCTGTGGGGCCTGGCTGGCTTTGTGACAATAACCACTCATGCTACACATCCCACAAAGCCTCACGAGTCTCTGTCACACCGTCTCATAGCTTCACATAGCATTTCTGGTCTGTGTCCAGCAACCTCTGACTCTGAAGGGACTGACAAAACGTCAAAACAACAACCTTGACGGTGAGATGAAGACTGAGAAGGAGCCGGGGGTCGCGAATAGTGTTTTGGAAGGTAAGAGAGAGTTGTGTATCTCACAGTCTACAACGACTTGATGATGGTTCAAGTACAATGATGATTAACACTATGAAACACTGAATATGGGTTATTTATGAAAGCTTGTTAATTGTCAGCAGTCAAGTAAGACATATGGACTGAGTTTGGAGTATTTTGATGAATGTTCAGGGGCGGACTGGGACATACTGTGTCTCAAAGCAAAATAAAATATCTTGGTTGTAAAATAGTTGCTATTGAGTTGAATATTGAGAAATGCAAATTATACCTACAGAAAGCTGAGGCCCTCCTTTCTTCGACAGGGACAAGGGGGCGAAGCTTCCAAAGCTGTGTTTTTCCTGTAATTGCATTTTGAAATGTTACATGATCGGAACACATTTTTCTTTCAAGTGCATGGATGGGGGAGGAGGCGAGGGCACAGGGGCAGGGCAGACACTTTCATTACAGGAATCCTGAGGATAATGCACTATACTGTTTGATCAAATCATGGTTTTAGCCTCCCAAAAAAGGAAGTTTTGAGTGAGGTGACAATGTAGAATGTGCTCTTTCAACGTTTACAGGCACCCCTTCCGATGACAGAGGCTCAGCAGGTCTCTTTACTGATTCTGTATTTGAGTTTGCATGACCTCAGCTCAGCTGGCCCATCTTGGCAGGGGGGCCGACCGTTGCCCACTGATCAGCTAAAGGCTCATTATAGTACAGTGGTTCCCAACCAGGGTACTAGGACCCCTGGGGGTACTTGGCCTATCCACAGGGGGTAGTTAAGAGACCATAGGCCTACTGGTAAAATGCACAAGGGGGCACTATAGCGTATTTCTGGCAGAGCAAAATTTAGTTGGTGGTACAGTAACCAAAAAAGGTTGGGAACCACTGGATTAGTATAATAGAAACATTGTGAAACAACAAAAAATAATTTTTATCTTAAAGGCTCAGTCACCTTTTTTCATTGTTTTATTTTTATATAAAATATATATTTTGGTTTGTTTGTGTCAACAACCCAAAAAATGGTCCAGCCCATCTGGCATTCATTTGCCAGAATTACCAGATGGCCAATTCACCTCTGTGAATGTTAATGGCAAAGGTAATTGTTAACCTTGTGTAGCGGTCTGGGGGGGGGCTGGCCAACAACTGACGAGACTGTGAAGTAACACAAGAGTAGACCAAAATGAACCTTTCTCCAGGGAAACGACCCAGGACTTTTATTCAGGGAAAGAAACAAGAGAATGCCCCACAGCGCTGGGTAACAATAAAACCAAACCAAAACCTAGCTCCACTTTAAGCCTTTCTACTCTACATGGGTCTTCCGGTCCCTCTCTGCTACTGGACAGCTAAGATGTTTACCGGCGTATCCAACAAAAGAGAACAGAGATCCAACAGACTTGCCCTTACTGGGGCCAGGTCTATGGCCAAGTAACATTCGGTAGGTTCCTGTCCAGTTGGTTTCGATTTCCCTCCCAGTATTGGAGGGCCCTGCATGTCAGCTCTTGCTGCTCCAGACAAAAAAACAGATCTGGCCAAAGCCAGGTTGAAACAGCCACCACCTAACCTCCAAGCTAATTATATTCAGGTGTGTGTAATTAGGCTCTTACCCTTCTGGGCCACCCTCTCTCCCAAGCAGGAATATACCGGCCTTCACACACCCACCCTCTCACTCCATCACACTTGGTTTGTACCTGGAAAATAAAACTTTATTTCCAAAACGTTATATTCACCAATTTTTTATAATTGCTTATGGGTACCTTCATGTGTGTGTGTAAAATATGACTGTTCTCAGATTTTTTATTCATAGATTGTATGTGTTTTTTTGCAAAACGCTATATATCCATTGTTTAGCTGGAATAGAATGTTCATATCCTGTATATTTGACTGTGATATGTGCTTGTCTATCCTAGCTATCATAAGATGAATGCACTTCTGGATAAGAGCATCTGCTAAATGACTAAAATGTAAATGTTTTATGTACCGATCGTAACGTTATGACTAGAACTACTGTTCCCTGAAGGAGGGAAAAGAGGTACAACATACTATTTCACACTTTCGGTTGAACGATCTACAATCATGCCTGACAAGGCAAATGAAATCTGCACCTCACTGGAAGCCCGCCTTCCACAGGTGATAAGCGTGAGGTTTGGATTCATTCCTTCAATTTAATACCGCTCTTCGCCAAGCCCAGGGGCTAAACAGGTGTTGTACCTCATTTCCCGTCTGTAAAGATCTACATCGCCCCCTGCCCAAAATGTCCCATACCTGAGAGAGCTTCCACTCCTGAGACAGAGGGTCCCACCTAGATAAAAGATCTGCATCCTCCAAAGCGAAAGCATGTGCGCACTGCTCCCCAGCAATAGGGAGCGAGCCAAGGTTAGGAGGGAGACAGTCTCTCCCCATCTGTTGATGTATGCCACCAGCCGGCCCAACAAAAACAGGGGGAAGCGCGTCAGCGCCAGAAACTCTGGGAAATCTGTCGTGATCACCTTGCGGGATACAACTCAGCCCATAGGAGCCCCCTGACAATAACAGAGGGTCCCACCACTGGGTCATAGCCCGTAGGCCTAACAGAGACACCTGACGTGATCGGCTAAGGCTGCAAGATGCGTCCAGGTGAGTGGCTAGCACAGTATCAACAATAGCCCCACGGGAATGACTTCCTCACAGAAGCCATCTTCCCCAGTAGGCATAGGCACTGGCATAAGCGCACAGTGTTACCCAGCCAAAATGTGGCTAAGCAAAGCCATAACCCGGACACCCTCCGTGGGGATAGAAAAGCGTGATACGCGAGTGAGTCTAGCTCGAGACCCAGAAACAGAATGCACTGAGCTGGAGTCAGACAGCTCTTTTTCTGGTTTCTTATGAAGCCTAGAGACTGAATATGGGGACAGTAGCATGGATGTGTGTAACACTGCTTGCCCCCTCGACTCCACCGCCACCAGCCAATCGCTGTAACAGCCGGCGGCTCGTGAGCATTCTGAGCATGTAGACTCTGAGGGACTTGCTGAGGGTCTAGAACACAATGCAAAGTCCCGCCCCTTTTCGTAACCAGGAATACCGGCTGTACAAGCAGTCCCGGATCTTCGACATAGCAACCACTTGGATTGCCTGCTTCTGGAGAAGGGGGGATATTTCCTCAAAACAGGCACTGACGCCTCATGAACAGTCGATGTGATGACGCTGCAGAAGTGTGGGGGACACACAACAAATTGTAGCCTGTACCCTGACATCACTGTTAGCATGATCCAGGGCGACACTGCGCATGCACCCCATTGGTCGGAGCAGACAGCGGGACTCCTGTGAAGTACCATCTGATGGAACGGGACGCCACCTTGTGGACTGGGAGAGATTGGTTCTTCTTTCATTTCAACCACTCTTGACAACCATGTGTCAGAGCATGGAGAAGGAACACTTTTCATAGAACTCACATACGGGAGACAACACTTTTAACACCCGTGAACACTGTGGAACTCAGTTGAAACAACTGTGTTTATGTGGCAAGGTTTGCCTAAAGTCCGGCCCACTCTTGGTACACGGGCTCTGGCGATCAGTGCCATACCCCGATTGGCCATGCCACTTGGGGGTACTGTTGTCACAACTAACCTCACTCAGTTTAGGTGGTAAGGTGCGTTCAGGTAACAAGATGGAACCCAGTGCTGGACATTAAAAATAGACCCAAAGAAAAACCTTTATTATGGAGGTTACCCTACCGACCAGTCATAGGTACTGGCGACAAAGAGCCTTGTAACCTAGCTGGGAATGGGACAGACAGCTCTGAAACATTTACCCTTTCTGTTGTAACAGACAGGGGCGATTTGTAATTGAATTGAATTCCCAGGAATGAAAAGCGTTGAACTGGAGACAGACAGCTTATTTGGGGGCTCATATAACCACAGAGACTGCGTGTGGGATAATAGGGTGGTCGTATCCAACTCTGCTCCTTTCCTCGACTCCGCTACCAACAACTAATCGCCTATAGAGCCCATAACCTGTACCACTAGACACCTCATAGGGACTAATGAGCTACAGGAATCCCAATAATGAGCCACCCATGGGGGAGGGGCGCCCCCTTGTGGACAGTGACCCAACTTGTCACTTTCACTCTGGGGAGAATGATATACCCCTTGAATTTTTTTAATATTTTTTTAATTTAACCTTTATTTAACTGTGAACCATGTGAAGATTGTGGAATGTGGGGTAACAGAGGGGGCAGCAATAAACATGGACAAGCTTCCAACATACGTTGTGCTTCCATGAGACTGTATAGCCTGCCTGAAGCCTGGCACCTTTACGGGCACAGGGGGCTCTGGCAATGGCTGACATAGTACCTTGTTTGCCAAACATGGGGGGCATTTTTGTCACAATTTCTTCTTCCGGAGGGGCGCACAGGTCACTAAGACCCGTGCCAAGGCCCCTTGCTCCAGGGTCACCCCAGCCAAGTGCTCGGGGGGCTGCTTCTTCATCGGAGGTGCATGCAAACCTTGTTTCCTTCACTGCCATAACGCTGGGGGAAATCTTGTACGTTTCACTTGCTGGAAGTTAAGCATGCTAGCTGACGTTAGTCAGCATAAGCTAGGCTATCTAGCCTCTTTGACCACAGTACGGTCCGTTTAGAATAACTTAACAACTTAAAGCTCTGTATACTAAACAGGAGAGCTACCCCAGCAACTCCACCATGGGGAGGGAGGAATAGCTAGTAATAGCTAGCTCACCTCGACCAGTTACCCTGGCAAGCACGCTATGCAGCCCTCGTTTAGCTAGTCTGGTCTCAAAAGTCCACTTAGGACCAGATCCATTCATCAAGAAGTCTGGGAAGAGAGGCAAGCTGTGCTTGACCGAGGTGGCAGGGGGTACCCACCAAACCTGGCCGCCCTCTGTCTTCAAGTAGACTCCCGTAACCAGCGACAGAGTGCACAGCCACCTCATGAAGACGGTTTGGTATGATTTGTGATTTTGCAGCGATTTAGTTTATATTTCACTCTTCTTGTCTCCGACTGTTTTCCCTATGATTGATTTAAGATCATTGAGTCCCTCCGTGTGTGTGCATATTTAGTTTCAAGTTTCTAGTTTCAATTAAATTGTTAACTGGATTGCTGATCTAACATGAGTTCAATCTGTACTTGACCATGCACCCAGTTAAAATAAAATAGCTTTATTTTTCCAGAGGGAATTTGGTTACACATTTATAGCTCCAGCTCAGTAAATTATTTCACAGTTTACATTTGTCCAGTGAGTTGTTATGATGACATGGCACAGGGGGGGGGGGCTTTCCTCTTTTGTTCTCTATTGCTCCTCTATTCTTCCTTAAGCGAGGGGGAGGCCGATAGTATCACAAAACCCCATTAGACCAACTCCTTGAATGGCCTACTCCTTGAGGTGTGCGGTTGTGTCTTAGGCGATACAGATTTAATTGAGCCCAAGGTTTGAATTTAGAGAGCATGCAGAAGCCATTTCAATTTGTTTATCTTTTTTTTTTCTATATTTGTATTGGACATATGAGGGCATATAATTTACAATTGTTGACATAAGTACAAATATATATATTTTGTTTATAGTTGTATTCCAGACAGTGTTTCTCCCAGTTTGTCTGTACTGTACTTGGAATTTGATTCATGTTTTACAGTAGCTATTGTGAGAAAAACTTTGTGTCCCTGCAATGAACCCGCTGACCATGCACCATGGTTCACAAACATCAATTAGCTATTAAAGCTGGAGGTGCAATATGTAACTTTCTGCGCGACCCGACCAAATTCACATAGAAATGTAAGTTATTGATCTGTCATTCTCATTGAAAGCAAGTCTAAGAGGTGGTAGATCTGTTCTATGTGTGCTATTTCTATGTTTCCTTTTCTTTATGTTTAGTTTTTGCGTCTTTTGCTTTGGGGTTTTGTACACTAGCTTCAAACAGCTGAAAATACAATATTTGTGGTTATTGAAAATATATTTCACAGTGGTTTAGATGGTACAATGATTATCTTGTCACATAAAATGAAATTAGGAGAACTATTAGAATTTTCACAACCAGGAAATGGCAAAGCGATTTCTGCATATTGCACGTTTAAAGAGCGTGTCACGATCGTTTGTAGACATGAACCAAGGCGCAGCGAATGTAGAGTTCCACATGCTTTATTAATAGTGAAACTTAACAAAACAAAACAATAAACGAACAAACCGTGACTACAGAAGTGCAATGTGCACTACTCAAAACATAAACAATATCCCATAACCCACAGGTGGGAAAAATGCTACTTAAGTATGATCCCCAATTAGAGACAACTATAGCCAGCTGTCTCTAATTGGGAATCATACCAAAACCCCAACATAGAAAAAACAACCTAGAACCCCACATAGAAAATATAAACTAGACTATCCCCCTAGTCAGGACGTGACAGAGCGACTGCCTTTAAAAAGCAAGGAACCCCTTAGGAAACAGCCTATGAGTCAGAAACAGTTATTCTAGTGTCAAAATTGAGTACATAGTGTAAATAGGATAATTTGATCATAAAGTCAATCTCTGCAAAAATGGAGTTTGGAACATCCATGTGTCACAACAGGTAAATTAAGGTTGGGTTTTGATTTGAAGATGTCCATTTTCCCACTAACATGGGCTGAACAGCTGCGGTCATTTCTATCTATCCAATAGCATAGACAGAGTTCAGTGGCTCTTTAAGGCTCCTGCACAGAGCCTTTGTACATGTGACTCTGCAACTACTACTGTAAACAGTATCATTTTCACTGGATGTTAGCAAATAGTGTCATGTATATGTTTTAATTGATGTGTTTGAGCTGAACTTGGACCTAGCGGTATCCTATTTTGGGTGAGGTTATATGAAGGTAACATTTAATATCCATACAGTCATGCCAGATATGAGCAGAGAAGCCTTTTTAATTGGAGTCATGAACAGCCAATTAGCTGGTTAAGATCACGACAGATCAGTTACACACTCTAGTAAGGCTGTTCCCTATTGGTCCACAAGATGGTGCTGTGTTGATGTGATTGGGAACTCTGCCTCCCTTTCTCTCCTTCACCTTATGCTAGGCACACAGTCAGACTCCACAGCTCAGCTGCATATGGGTGTCGGATAAAATTGCCTCTATAGCCTGATCTTGGGTGAGTTTAGCATTTTCCCCACTAATGGTTAGTGTTAGGATTGGGGGAGGGGAGCCTGTATGAAAGCCTATGTTTTAGTCGATTACTCTGACTGGGAGTGGTATGTTACCCATTTATCCAAACTGCCTAAGGCTGAATGCTCAAGTGTATGTCAACAAAAATTGGAGGGTGCAAAATTCTCTATGCCCTGAGGTCTTGTGTAAATCAACTGTCCGTCATACAGTCCTACATTTGAATGATCTCCCACATGAAAAAATACTCCAGTTTACTATAGAATACTACAGTACTTACTACAGAATTATATAGTAAACTGTAGTATACTGTAGAATAATATAATACACACTGTAGTATCCCTCAACCATGTGTAGTAATTTCTATATAATGTTGTAGTAAACTGTACTGTAGATACTAATAGTAAATACTACAGTATTATCCGCAAAAAAAGCACTGTAGTAAATATTACAGTAATATCTGCAAAAACACTACAGTCTGCAAAAACACACTGCTTTAACTATAGTAAATACTACAGTATTTAATTTGTATATGGTATTCCCATTCCCCTCACAATTTGTGCCACCCGTAAGCGAGAAACCTACAGCAACCTTGACACGTAAAACACTTCAAGAGATTCAGAGATCTTTATCTTTAACTATATTTTGAGGGGTTTTCATTATTCGCTCTTCTATAAATCCGTAAACTTCATGTATATCCTGCAGCATCTTGTCTTCTCAAGCTCAGACAGCTTGTATAGTTCAGAGCTATCGTTGTAAGGTGCTGCTCCGACCCCTGGCTTTAGCCTCAGGCTACATCACACTTGGCAACGGAAACCAGCAATGAAACCACATGCACAGAGGTAACACAGTGCCTTTCCCACCTTATTACGATGGCTATAGCATCTCAGCGAGAGGCTTTACTATCTAGACTTGTTTGGCATCTGTCTATTAACACACATGCTATCTTTGTACTATCTGAAATTAAAGTTTACTGTGAGCCTACGGTGTGTTGCGGAACTGCCTTTGATGTCAATTTAAACCGTTTTACAAGGTTTGTAACCTTTGCAGAAATAACAAGCAGGTACGACAGTTGTAATTACATCCCGATAGGAGGAATTCAATGGAAGGTATCCATGGAAATATAACACAGGGTCATCCAAACAGAGCAGACCTCTTTTAAAAATATGAGCATAAAATCACAAAGCTCATTATTTGGTTGGGAAACTATTTTGAAGTCCCCCATCCTTTTATGTTTTCCCTCTGAAACTATTTTCTGAGAATATTTTACCGTATCAAATTCAGAGTAAAAAGGAATTAAGGATATGCAAATCTGACTCCAAAATATATTTTTCATCTTGGACAAACCACAGGAGGAGGAGGAATTATAACCAACCAGCCAACAGAATAGGGTAATTCAATATTATGCTATTTGGTAATCTGTAAGACACATGCATCCAAAGCACCTACAGTAAAAACATGAGGCTCTGCAGATATTCTGATGCGTCTTTAGACAAATTCAGACTATGGCGTAAATCCTTTCATTGCTTCATTTATTTATTTTTCTATCAAGGTTAGTTTTCTAGGCCCCAGCCAGTAGATATGGTCTCAAGGCCCAAAACGGTTTCTATGTCTTCAATCGTACACAGTGTTACAACAACAACCTTCCACTCCCTGATGAGTAAGCCTATTCAGGCCATACCCTGCATGGAGATTTGAAATAAACCCATTCCAACAAATTAAAACTGCAGTAGTGGAATGCATATTGTCTTTTATTTTCCTATGTTTATACAAGATGATGTTCTAGGACATATTGAACAACAACAACATCTGTATCAGGTGTACAAAGTTGCATGTCACATTTAATCTTTTTTGTATTTGATCCTAATCCATTTATACCAATAATCCATTTTATTTATAGAGCGCTTTTCATTTACAGGCAGACTCTCAATGCTCTTACCAGGTTCAAAGTGATATGATAGTAATAGGAGATAGAATAAATCTCATGTCTATCTTCTTATAGTCCATACATGCTAAGATCAATATGTATTCGTTTGACAAATCATAGCTACCCTGCTCTGGCTGACGGCGAAGTTGGCTCAAAACAAAAGTGACATGGGTTAAGCATGTGGAGTAATGAGTAGTATTGAGTGTTTTCACATGCAAAAGTGATTGCTTTTTTTTTTTTTTATACCCTACCTTCCCCCTTTACCCTACCTTTATGAAAATGTATGTTATATGGAAAAGGTGTTGTATGTTTTAAACAATGCATTATGCTGCCTTGTTGACGACATGACAGAGTGACGCAGATTACGATATGATTAAAGAAGGGTGCTCCTCCCTCACAGCTTTTGTCCGTTCACGTCACGAGCCAAAGACCGGCGAACAGTGGTTCAGCGTAATCGAACTCCCTTCATGTTACAACTGCAGATTCTAGCTTTAAAGTGATAGTTTATTTTATCTTATTTTCCTCCAAAATTGTTAGCTGGTTAATTACCGATCTCTTGAATCGCTTGGCTGCTATTTTTGGATGTAGCAATGCTAGTGGAAACAAAATGCATAAATTAGTGCTTTGGAAGACACAAAAATATAATGCAACATCCCTTTAACTTCCAAGCATTCATTATTCGTTGTCCCAGAAATCCATTTTGATTGAATAGGCACCTTTCATGAGTGAAGGCCATACAGACATTGAAATTAACCAGGTTTACCAAATATAAAAAAAAGTGGGCATGTTACTATTTGTACATGAAAGATAGACACAAGGACCCAGCAGTTGACAACCCCCCCCCCTTCCCCATGTGCTAGGGGAGGTACTGATATCCTCCCTTCCTGAGTGTGAACTCCAGTGAGCACTGTGGGCATAGGGAGTATAGTTGAAGTGATCCCACTAGAACTTCTGAGGATGATGGGTTGACCTGGGAGGGTCTCTCACCTGAAAACTTGGAAATTATGGAAGCCATAAAGGTCCTTCATTTTGTGCCATCTGGTAAGTCAGTTTGCCCAGGATTGGAGGGTTTCCCTGCTGTGCAACCCGAGAACCCTTGTGCCAGACATGTGCAAGCGTGTGCCATTTGCCTTCCAGACTTTACACCTGACAACCCGGAGGGAAGTGTTGTATGTTTAGTGATTAAGTTGAATTTTAGGGTAGCACTGTCCTTTTACACTTCAACAAGACTTGCCTTGATTTTTGTATAGTTTTACATGTATAATGTGTGAGTGAGTATTGTTTTTAAATGAATCTGTGGCATTGTCTACGTGTGCTTACAACTTGTTACAACTGGTTACTGTATGAATCAAGTTTGATATTTTTCCACCAGCATCTTGATATTGAAACCATTCATGCTAAATGAGATGCCTTTATTGGCCAGGACAGCTGGAAATTTCAAAAGCAAATGGTGTGGGTCAATATTTACAATATGACTGTAAATGGAACCCTGGCTGTGCCATGGGAAGTACAGCTGCACCCGTTAACTATCATTCTGAAGTGAGCTGACACATTTTATCTGGTTGCCCATGGGTGAACATAACAAGGATATCATCTGATGCGTATTTGACCGTTTCTGATATGACTCGGGTTGTTTGCTTGGTGACTGACTCTTTGTCTGAGGCGCAGGACTGTTTGCCTGAGGTGAATAGTATTATGGGTTTTCTTAGGGCAGAAGATGTGCCTCTGTAACAGTCGTCCTCCCGAACACCAAGATAACCTCCTACTTATTCCTACATATAGGCTACATACAACCACAACGTCCACACCTTTTTTGTATTCGGCGCATGTGACTAATAAAATTAGATTTCATTTCATTTGAACTACAACGTCTTACAAACTCAAGTCCTTCACCACACAAACTTCTCACTGTACAAACAATGTAGACGGCTGCATGCCACCAACCAATCAGTTACAGTATGCAGGGCACTATATATGAATAGCACAACAGGGCAGTTATGAATAGCACAGCCTTTTCCTAAAAATATGTATGACACAGGTAGCTCAGACAATCTCTGTAGTGATCATTGGGGCATCCACCCCTTTCCACTTCCTGTATTGGCTCTTCTGTGGTCTTCATGGGTTAATCTGCTCTGGTTGAATTGTCTCAGGCAAGGGATTAAGTAAGATTATCCAGTAGAAAAAAGCCAAATGTTCTAATCTGGTAAATTTCAAGGTTTCCACTCGTTGAATGTATTATTAGACCTGGGATGGTTTGTTGAGACTTATTTAATAATACAAATATCATGACCATACGGAATTATTTAATAAGGCACTTCATGGAGAGGATAAGACGCTCTTCCCTGTGGTCTTACTTTGAACCAGCATGTTCAGGCTTGAGATAGAATTTTATTTAATCCACTTAAAAACTGAAGATAATTAGCTCGATTTTCTCTTCGTTACATTTTTTGCCTCCAAAAGGATTATCCCTCATTGCCACACAGAATTGGTGTCAAGGAGAAGCAACTGTTTGAAGTTGTCTTTTAGTATTCATGTATTGGCACCAAGCTAGAACTTGGTATACTTTGACTGATTTCCTTGTTTTTCTACGGCATGTGTGTGCATATCTGTAATGTCAACACAGCTGCAGGGTAGGGCTTCAGTGCCTTGAAACAACGGGAGAGCACAATGGCAGTAGGTGGCATCTGAGATTCTGATGCCAGAAACCCACAATCATACACTATTGGTTCGGTTATCTTTACGGAGACAAACCTATTGTGCACCTTGACGAGGTAATCACTTCACCTGGCATGCAAAAGCACTCTCACTGGTGTAAGGTATTGTGGTAGAAAGAGCTGTATGTCTTGCTTTCACACTGGCGTAGTGACATGGTCTACAGTACACAACACAACACAACCTGCCGTTAATGTTATTACACCCTGTACCTGTGAGGCAGTAGGACTATTTTTCTGCCGGTTGCTTTTCATGTTTACGGTAGTCCTGCATTTTTTGTTCATTCATTTAATTTCTCATCCACATAAATTATGCAATATGGGGAGGCTGTATTTCAGAAGGGGAGATAATCATTTGATTTAGCAAAATGTATCCCATTCTTCCAGAGGGGTTATGACCTTGATAATATTTATCCCAAAGGGGGTAAAAGATACCGCTCAAACAGAAAAAAGAATTCATAACATTTCCCACTTTTTGCAACTAGCTGAATGTACTATTTGAAAAGACTTAACTAGGACAAGGCTATTCTGTTTCTAAACTCCCAAGGCCAGTTGCCTTAAGCTGATAGCCTTTTCCCTAAACAACGATAGTGAGGCTTTCTTAGCCACGCCCCAGGTATGAACCTAGCTTCTTGTCCTTATTGAAGGTAATAACTTTTCCTCAAACCACAAATATTCCCTCATTAGCTGTCATTCGTAGAGCTGAAACCATACCATTAACCGTACAGTTTACCATACCGTTAACCCTACCGTTTACCATACAGTTTACCATACTGTGTACCTCAAAGAGAACATAGGAATGATATGTTAGCATACCATAGAAGGCAAGACAAACCAAACAGCATCATTAGAACAGAAATATAAAAGGAGATAAATAGAATTTCCCTCCAGCAGTTGTTCTGAAGACATGTTAGCTCAGACCCCACATGGCTTTCTGGAAACAAGACAGCCATTTTAATGAAAAACATGGTGGGAATATCAAACCGTCAAATTTAAAACTCTATTTCTAGTCCAAGAATCTGCCTCAGAGTGCAATATGACTGCAAAATAGATCATGTGGTCAATTAAAAGCAGATTGAATAAAAACAAAATAAAACAATTTCACCTTCCAAAGCAAACAGGAAGATACACATTTTAGCAACTGAATACAACCAGGAGCAGGACAGTGGAAGGAAACTATTTTGGGGATTGATTTCGATGGCCAAGTTGCCATGCGGCCAGCAGCAGGACAGTATATCTCTGTCAACACCACGAGACAGCGTCCTCAGGAAGTCAGACAGCCTTCTAAACAGGACATCCACAAGCACATGAAGAAGCCCTGGGGAGGAGACATGCTGTAGTGGAGGGAGGTGTACAGTAGGCTTCAATTGGTACTACATTTTACATGTCTTGGTAAGACTTTACCAGCCCACAGGGATCATCCTTTACTGCATGTGTACACCTTACTGTTACATCTGTTTACGTAGGAAACGTCTACAACGGTCTTAATGGCTGTTATTTAGTCAGTGTCTTTCTGAGATGACAATAACACACTGTAAGGGATCATACATCCGTATGAGGAAGTATTTCAGGGCGTTATGACCACTTCATAATGCATTATGCATAATGCATTTGATTTAATTTACGTTTATTTAATGTATTTTTGTTTTTAATTCCAGCCCCCATCGCCGGGAGGCCTTTTGCCTTTTGGTAGGCCGTCATTGTAAATAAGAATTTGTTCTTAACTGACTTGCCTAGTTAAATAAAGGTTAAATTAAATAAAAAATAAAAAATAATTATAATTATATCTATAGATGTTCATGACCTAAAATATACACTATTGACAGAAGACTTCAACTTGCCAAGTGGTCGTCTATATAACACACAAAAAAGGCTGCCATTAAATATCATAGGGTCTCCTCACACATTGCTCAGACAGTCACATAAGGGCCCTGTTACGTAAGGTCCTCAGTCAGTTGATGAGGTGAAACCCTGTGAAATGGGAGAGGCATGAGAATCTTCGCTCTAATCACCATAGAGATACAGTATACTGGAGCCAAGGAAATAGAATTCATTGAACGGACACTCCCATTCAAGTCGATGTGCTGTGGTCTGAATTTTTTTCTCTCTTCTAGTCGTTTTATTTCTATGGTAGAAAGGCTGTGAGGCTACTCTCTCCCAGTACCTTGCTAGGAACAGGACTGTCTCTATGAGATACCTGACTACACACACAAACATTTCCTCATGCCCTTCAAACACCATCTGGGGTTGGGGTCAGGTTCACGGTAACTTAACTGAATTCATGTGTTTCTTTTGGGGATCAAATGTCTTGACACTTTCAATGATATAAATTAGAGACATATGAGAAGACACCTCCTCCAACTTCTTATAGCGCTCTGGCATTCTACAAAATACAATATTACTCCTTACAGACGCATACATAAAACTATAAATTCATAGGAAATAAAAACCTTCCAGATTAAATGGAATTGACTTCAACCATGTTAGTAATGCCATTTGCAATGCTATGACTTTATAAACAACTTGCTGCTGTATTTCTGTCAGGCATTTCAGTGCTACGAGCCTGCCGGTGGATTTGAAAGCTAACGAACGTCATTTATTGTTGTCGCCTGCATTCTGTGAGCTGTTTTTGAAGGCATGATAATGCCAGGAACATGGGGTTCACTCTGTGTCAGCTCTGTGTCAGATCCACTCTCTGTCAGATCCATTTTCACTGAGACCTGGGGACATTCTCTACTACACCCTTAACCTTTCACTTTGCACTGTATGGTGCCAGGTTCCACTATGTCCTAGTAACACGTAGAGGACAGGATATCCCATGTGGAAATAACAAAGTCGTTTACATACAGTATAAAGAGAAGGGACATCATGACGCTTGCTGATGCATCTCACCAAGCATAGCCAATACAGGTGAAGGATCTTAATTTAAGCCAGTTTGCTACAACAGGAAAATAATCCTGCAGCAAAAGGAAATGTGAATTATTAGGTGGATTATAATTAATGGACATTTTTGTATGGGTTGGTACATTTTTCTTAAGGGAAAATCAGGTCTGAAATTTCTAAGTGCAAATGACAAACTTCAGAAGCTTTTTAAACCTCAACTACACTACACGTTTTATATTTCCAGCATTGCAGGAAAGTTCTCCTTCAACAGGGTGATCAAATGAAGATCCTACATCTGTATACTGTAAGGCCTATGCTATCTATGTTGTACAGCCAGAGTACAAATATGTCATGAGTAATTAAACATTTACAACATTGATTTGTTCAGTCTCTCGGTACACATTATAGCTGGCTTGACTGATTGTTTTATCGATTCAAGTGAAAACTTCGAAAACACTCTTTGACATTGCAGAACTCAGACTTTCCCGTTTCCTCTTTTTTAATTCCCATATTTCTCTCTCTTTTCCCCACAGAGGCTCCATCATCTGGGAGGTCAAAGAATGGATATGTTTTCCAGGAGATGGGTGAGTATGGAACAGCGTTTCATTGTTGACTTTTATCCCTTTGCTCAGCGGTGCTCTCGTCTGCTGTGGTCTCTATCACATCATAGGATGATAGATAGGATGTGATATGGCATTATATCACATCATAGGATGATAGATAGGATGTGACATGTCATTATATTACATGATAGAATGATAGATAGGATGTGACATGGCATTATATCACATCATAGGATGATAGATAGGATGTGACATGGCATTATATTACATCATAGGATGATAGATAGGATGTGACATTGCATTATATCACGTCATAGGATAATATATAGGATGTGACATGACATTATATCACATGATGTGATGAGATACTTCATATTTGTTTGACAAAATGTATCAATTTTGAATAGGTACCGACCAGTGGTAAGACATACTGTAGATCACTCTGGGCAAAGCTAATATGCACTGATTGCAGTGGTTATTTATGATAATGTTTCATTTCATGCACCAATGAGCACCGTCAGGCCTTTAGCGGTAGTAACAAAGAAAACGAACTAGTAAATAACTAGGTAGATGACAAATGAGCCGATGCCATGGAGGAATACTCATATATCACATGTGTGCAAAGTTATAGCTCAGCCAAGCTAATTACCAGATCAAGCTGCATTGTTGTTTATGGATACAGTCTTCGTGCCCTCTTTCTCCCTCATAAAACATGCATGAATCTACAACACATATTTCTCTTCAATACGATGAAAATTTACGAGGGGACGTCTATTGTTATATTGTGCCATTTCTGGTTTTAGGGGGATTCTTTTATAGGGCCTCAATGTTCTGTACTGTGTGTTCTATAACAGATGGTAATACAGCCAGAGGGCAGACCAATAGCTTCATACTCTAAATACTGTTGACCTTGTCTAATACCTTAACCTTGAGACCAAAACAGGGTTTTCGTCTTGACTGAATCAATCGATATTGTAGTAGCTACATCCATTAGGCTAACACTATGCATTTTCTGCAGGTTTGTCTTTGGAGGGCAAGGTTCTGGGAGTATAACTGTACTTTTCCATCATTCATATATGAATGTACCATAACATCAAGCAAGGCACTACAGTGAAGTAAACTAGCCTATTCAGAGATTGAAGGACCTGCATGGTAATTTATGACATTGGAGAGGGTATCCTAATCCCTGACCTCTGACCTTTGCTGTGTTGTTGTGTCTGCAGAGTTGCGAGATGTGGAGCGGGAGGAATGTGTTGAGGGCAAAGTGGGGAACCATGACAATACACCTAAGGACCACTATGACACTAAGATCCAAACAGGGATTTCAGGTCAGTGTGTGTGTGTGTGTGTGTGTGTGTGTGTGTGTGTGTGTGTGTGTGTGTGTGTGTGTGTGTGTGTGTGTGTGTGTGTGTCAAATCAAATCAAATCAAATTTATTAGTCACATACACATGGTTAGCAGATGTTAATGCGAGTGTAGCGAAATGCTTGTGCTTCTAGTTCCGACAATGCAGTAATAACAACAAGTAATCTAACCTAACAATTCCGCAACTACTACCTTATACACGCAAGTGTAAAGGGATAAAGAATATGTACATAAAGATATATGAATGAGTGATGGTACAGACGGCATAGGCAAGGTGCAGTAGATGGTATAGAGTACGGTATATACCTATGAGATGAGTACTGTAGGGTATGTAAACATAAAGTGGCATAGTTTAAAGTGGCTAGTGGTCCATGTATTACATAAGATGGCAAGATGCAGTAGATGATATAGAGTACAGTATATACATATACATAAGAGATGTGTAATGTAGGGTATGTAAACATTATATTAGGTGGCATTGTTTAAAGTGGCTGGTGGTACATTTTTACATAATTTCCATCAATTCCCATTTTTAAGGTGGCTGGAGCTGAGTCAGTTTGTTGGCAGCGGCCGCTAAATGTTAGTGGTGGCTGTTTAACAGTCTGATGGCCTTGAGATAGAAGCTGTTTTTCAGTCTCTCGGTCCCTGCTTGGATGCACCTGTACTGACCTCGCCTTCTGGATGATAGCGGGGTGAACAGGTAGTGGCTTGGGTGGTTGTTGTCCTTGATGATCTTTATGGCCTTCCTGTGACATCGGGTGGTGTAGGTGTCCTGGAGGGCAGGTAGTTTGCCCCGGGTGATGCGTTCTGCCGACCTCACTACCCTCTGGAGAGCCTTACGGTTGTGTGCGGAGCAGTTGCCGTACCAGGCGGTGATACAGCCCGACAGGATGCTCTCGATTGTGCATCTGTAGAAGTTTGTGAGTGCTTTTGGTGACAAGCCGAATTTCTTCAGCCTCCTGAGGTTGAAGAGGCGCTGCTGCGCCTTCTTCACAACGCTGTCTGTGTGGGTGGACCAATTCAGTTTGTCCGTGATGTGTACACCGAGGAACTTAAAACTTTCCACCTTCTCCACTACTGACCCGTCGATGTGGATAGGGGGGAGCTCCCTCTGCTGTTTCCTGAAGTCCACAATCATCTCCTTTGTTTTGTTGACGTTGAGTGTGAGGTTATTTTCCTGACACCACACTCCGAGGGCCCTCACCTCCTCCCTGTAGGCCGTCTCGTCGTTGTTGGTAATCAAGCCTACCACTGTAGTGTCGTCCGCAAACTTGATGATTGAGTTGGAGGCGTGCATGGCCACGCAGTCGTGGGTGAACAGGGAGTACAGGAGAGGGCTCAGAACGCACCCTTGTGGGGCCCCAGTGTTGAGGATCAGCGGGGTGGAGATGTTGTTACCTACCCTCACCACCTGGGGGCGGCCCGTCAGGAAGTCCAGGACCCAGTTGCACAGGGCGGGGTCGAGGCCCAGGGTCTCGAGCTTGATGACGAGTTTGGAGGGTACTATGGTGTTAAATGCTGAGCTGTAGTCGATGAACAGCATTCTCACATAGGTATTCCTCTTGTCCAGATGGGTTAGGGCAGTGTGCAGTGTGGTTGCGATTGCGTCGTCTGTGGACCTATTGGGTCGGTAAGCAAATTGGAGTGGGTCTAGGGTGTCCGGTAGGGTGGAGGTGATATGGTCCTTGACTAGTCTCTCAAAGCACTTCATGATGACGGAAGTGAGTGCTACGGGGCGGTAGTCGTTTAGCTCAGTTACCTTAGCTTTCTTGGGAACAGGAACAATGGTGGCCCTCTTGAAGCATGTGGGAACAGCAGACTGGGCTAAGGATTGATTGAATATGTCCGTAAACACACCAGCCAGCTGGTCTGCGCATGCTCTGAGGACGCGGCTGGGAATGCCGTCTGGGCCTGCAGCCTTGCGAGGGTTAACACGTTTAAATGTTTTACTCACCTCGGCTGCAGTGAAGGAGAGCCCGCAGGTTTTGGTAGTGGGCCGTGTCAGTGGCACTGTATTATCCTCAAAGCGGGCAAAAAAGGTATTTAGCCTGTCTGGGAGCAAGACATCCTGATCCGCGACGGGGCTGCTTTTCTTTTTGTAATCCGTGATAGACTGTAGACCCTGCCACATACCCCTTGTGTCTGAGCTGTTGAATTGCGATTCAATTTTGTCTCTGTACTGGGACTTAGCCTGTTTGATAGCCTTGCGGAGAGAATAGCTACACTGTGTGTATTCGGTCATGTTTCCGGTCACCTTGCCCTGGTTAAAAGCAGTGGTTCGCGCTTTCAGTTTCACGCGAATGCTGCCGTTAATCCACGGTTTCTGGTTTGGGAATGTTTTAATCGTTGCTCTGGGTACGACATCGTCAATGCACTTCCTAATGAACTCGCTCACCGAATCTGCATATTCATCATTGTTGTTGTTGGACGCCGTGCGGAACATATTCCAATCCGCGTGATCAAAGCAGTCTTGAAGCGTGGATTCAGATTGGTCGGACCAGCGTTGAACAGACCTGAGCGCGGGAGCTTGTAGTTTTAATTTCTGTTTGTAGGCTGGAATCAACAAAATGGAGTCGTGGTCAGCTTTTCCGAAAGGAGGGCGGGGGAGGGCCTTATATGCGTCGCGGAAGTTAGTATAACAATGGTCCAGAGTTCTGCCAGCCCTGGTCGGACAATCGATGTGCTGATAGAATTTAGGGAGTTTTGTTTTTAGATTAGCCTTGTTAAAATCCCCAGCTACGATGAATGCAGCCTCAGGGTGTGTGGTTTCCAGTTTACAGAGAGTCAGATAGAGTTCGTTCAGGGCCATCGATGTGTCTGCTTGGGGGGGAATATATACGGCTGTGATTATGACCGAAGTGAATTCCCTTGGTAGATAATGCGGTCTACATTTGATTGTGAGGAGTTCTAGATCAGGTGAACAGAATGACTTTAGTTCCTGAGTGTTGTTATGATGTATGTTTCCTGAGTGTTGTTATGATGTATGTTTCTGTCTGTTGAAAGATGTATGTTTCTGTCTGCGCGATGCGTGAAGAAACCAGCTGGCTGCACCGACTCCGTTAGCGTCTTTTCAGTTAGCCATGTTTCCGTGAAGCAGAGCACGTTGCAATCCCTGATGTCTCTCTCGAATGTTACCCGTGCTCGGATTTCATCGACCTTATTCTCAAGAGACTGGACATTGGCGAGTAGTATGCTAGGGAGTGGAGCGCGATGTGCTCGTCTCCGAAGCCTGACCAGGAGACCGCTACGTTTGCCCCTTTTTCGGCGTCGTGTAGCTTCGCCGGCTGGGATCAGGTCCATTGTATTGGGTGGAAGGCAAGACACTGGATCCGTTTCGGGAAAGTCATATTCCTGGTAGGAAGGGTGGTTAGTTGACGTTAATCGTATATTCAGTAGTTCCTCCCGGCTGTATGTAATGAAACTTAAGATCACCCGGGGTACCAATGTAAGAAATAACACATAGAAAAACAAAATACTGCATATTTTCCAAGGAACGCGAAGCGAGGCAGCCATCCTGTTCGGCGCCGGAAGTCCGAACAGGACTTGTATGTGTGTGTGTGTGTGTGTGTGTGTGTGTGTGTGTGTGTGTGTGTGTGTGTGTGTGTGTGTGTGTGTGTGTGCATCATTCTAATCAATGAAATAGTATTTACCAAGGGCTGCCAAAAACTACTATTCTCTGTCTAGCTTCCATATTTTGACATTTTGTTACAGTAATGAGGTACTAGTCAGTGCCAAGACTTCCTCAGAAGTCAAGGAAATAAACAGTCTGTCATTGTGTGTCCTTCTACTATTCCACCTGCTGTCAGAACTGACTATTTATAAATATGGAGAAACAGATCTCTTGAGAGCTATGTGCCTATGTGGTCTGTTGAAAACGATGCCGACTTAAAAACCTTTCATCTGTAGTTCCAGATGACTCTGGGGATGACCCTGGGGTTGGGCTCCTGAACACATCAAGAAAAGTAAGCTACTCTTTTACAACACTCTCAGTACAGCTCTAATATTAGCTAAGGGAACTTGAGAAGTGAATCCCAGTGGAATTATGACATATTTGAAATCAAACTTTCACCCAGACCGAGTACTAACTTCAATGGGATGTTTGCATGAGAAAGTTTGAGTTACGCATAGTGTATCTGTATGGTGTTGGAACCATTTACAAGTCTACTCCTACCAACATCTTCCCTGGCCTTGTCTCCACTAGTATGTGAAGCCGATGAACTTCCAGGAGGAAGTGCGTGGCCACCGGGACCTAGATGGCTTCCTGGCCCAGGCCAGTATCCTATTGGATGATAAGGCAACCACTCTAGACGAGGTGCTAAGGTGCATGCTGACCCATGTAACGGAAGACGGCCACGGGAGCTGTGACATGGACGAGGTCATGAACACTGTGTTCACAGACACAGGAGGAGATGAGGACAATGGTGTGCATCAGGGAATAAAATGCAAAGTGCAGTTTGCAAATGGCAATTGCTGGAAGAAGCCAATGTAGTTCTAAAATGAGGAGGTTGATAGAATCTCGTTTCTTATGATTATCAGTAAAATGTCTGTATGTAAAAATGATAGATTACTACGTATAACTTTGTCAGACTATAAATGACCAACCACCCAGCTTTGGAATAGTTAGGTCAATTTCCCTGCTCTTGAGAGGAGCTGGCTACTGTGCCCGGAGACTTCCAGCAATTGTGCTAAGCTAACAATAAGCTAACATCAATTATCTTTAAACTCCACGTACAGACATAAAAATTATATCTGACTCTGGGTAAGTAGAATCCTCAAAATCTTGCAGTATCCCTTGAAGCACATAAGGCATTGGTGATAAATGTGATGGAATATTATATCAAGGTATGCCTAATATCTCAGTGAAAACATTTATCATGATTTAGCTTTGTTTTTCAATGTACTAGAAAAAGATACACTCGTTGATATTAGTACCCCGTGTTTGCTCTACCCAGTGCAATTGTTGTCCGAGACCATTCAGGGTGTGACTGCTTCTGCCACTGGAGTCCGCTACCAGCAGTCCTGGCTCTGTGTCCTGTGAGTAACAGCTGACATACTGTATTATCGGTCATTACTTGTTATTACTTTACGTAAGTAATGTTTCCAACACAGTAAAACCTCTGAGTAGGGACAAGAGGTTTGACTGAATTTGTCTGTCTGTGTCCGTCTGTCCAGATGCAATGTGAAGAGCCTCCAGAGACGCCACGTCTGCATCGCCCGTCTGGAGAGACCACAGAACTGGGGAGCAAACTGTTGTGAGGCTCGATATGTCATCCTCATTCTCTCCCCACCTAGGACGGTAATGCTCCATTTGACCTATCTACAATTTAACAAGCAGAACATGATATTACGCTAATACCAATATGTCTGTGGCAATATTACAGTAATGCCCATATTTATGTGTTTTGTGAGTTGAGAAATTTACTGGCAACTGATTAATATCTTAATAGTTCCATTATGTTCCTCAAATATTCTCTAAGTATTCTCTCGCTCCCCCAGAAAAGCACCAAGACAGCTATCGAGCTGGGCCGCACATTCGCCACCATGTTCTCAGACATCTCCTTCAGACAGAAACTGCTGGACGCCAAGACCCAGGAGGAGTTCAAACAAGAGCTGGTGCACCAGCGTCATCATCTCTCCACGGTCAATGAGAAACCAGCTACAGAGAAGCAGATGATCCATGCAGAAACGGACCCACGCAGCAAAAAAACACTAAAAGTAGGCAGGGGCTACCTCATCAATCTGACTGGGACTGACATGGCCAACACGTAGCAGCTTCACTGTTCAGTTGGAAACACAGTGCCCTCGGAAAGTATTCAGATAGCTTTACTTTTTCCACATTTTGTTAGGTTACAGCCTTATTCTAAAATGGATGAAATTGTTTTTTTCCCTCATCAATCTACACACTGTGTTCTTGGGGACCTTCAATGTTGCAGAAATGTTTTGGTACCCATCATCCTCAGATCTGTGCCTCGACACAATCCTGTCTCGGCGCTCTACAGACAATTCCTTCGACCTCATGGCTTTGTTTTTGCTCTGACATGCACTGTCAACCCCTGGATCTTATATAGACAGGTGTGTGCCTTTACAAATGATGTCCAATCAATTGAATTTACCACAGGTGGACTCCAATCAAGTTGTAGAAACATCTCAAGGATGATCAATGGAAACAGGATGCACCTGAGCAAAATTTTGAGTCTCATAGCAAAGGGTCTGAATACTTATGTAAATAAGGTATTTCTGTTTTTTATTTTAATACATTTGCAAACTTTTCTAAAAACCTGTTTTTGCTTCGTCATTATGGGGTATTGTGTGTAGATTGCTGAGTATTTTTTGTATGTTTAATCCATTTTAGAATAAGGCTGTAACGTAACAAAATGTGGAAAAAGTCAAGGGGTCTGAATACTTTCCGAAGTCACTGTACCTGCTAGTTAAAGGGATGGTTCACTGTTTTTCAAGCTTATTTTCGACATAGGGTGTGGTTGTTTCATTCAAAAGATTCTGGATGTAAATAACCAAATTTGGTTTGGATGAAACACTGTAAATTGAAAATAAGCTAAAACGCAAATAAAATAAAGAGCATTACTTTACTTTTACTTTGAGTAACTATTCCTTTAAAGCGGCATGATAAAAGTATTTTCCCTGTTAGTGGTGTGGTCCCCTTATGAGATTTCCCCCATGTGGAGATGGACCACCCTCAGGTTTTCCATTATCCAGACATATAAAGAGTCGCTCCACTATGTAGTAATACTTCAGCCAATTTTTTTTATCCCTTTCCCCCCTCTATCATCAAGTCCTCAGGAATGGTAAGCAGCTGGACTGCACATTCAGCTGTATGCCAAACTGTTGCATTTCCCTGGCAGCAGACTGCATCTAGGCTCTTGTAACGACAAAGTACTTCATTATGTAGCCTTCTTAAATCAAGGGGAAATTTCTGGGCTTAGTGTGTAGAGACGCAACACAGAAATGCCTGCCCGGTTAAAGAAAAGTTGCGCTTGAAGTACCTTAGTAGAAATTATTTTGAATAACCAACCAACGCATCCACAATAATCCAGGTCAAATACTTATTCCAGAGTGCTTTTCTTTCTGTGTGCCTTAACAAACACAACTGTGGTGGATGTTGTGGTTTCAGGCCCGTCTGGTTTAGTGTCTTGTATTACTGTATATAGAGACTTTATTATCCCTAAAGGACCACGTGCTTTGCAGTAGACCTACAGACCACATAATAGTACAGGATAGTTCAACCAATCAATAAAACGTTTGTTTCTCCACAGTGTGCAGATTTCTTTAAAGTTGGCCAAGGTATCTATGAGGATCTTCGTCGGCGACTACCACTCTATCCCTCCGACTTCACAGACGGTATAACTTTTAAGCTTAGCCTTCCTCCTGTCACTACATTTTAAAAGATACTTTGCCGTTACGGCCCCTCTATTTAGACCGGTCATGGATTATTTTTGATAATTGACTTCAATATGACATACACCGTTTTTAAAATCATATTTAACACATCACATAGCCTAAACTTGTGAAAAAAGCTCAATCTTTCACCTTACAATTGCTGTTGTCATTACGATTATCACAGCTAGTTCATATCCAAGATTGTACCTTTATTCACAGTTGGCTGAGTTGTAAACTGCTCTTTGGTTGGTTGGCAGAGTTGTAAACTGCTTTCTGTTTGGTTGGCAAAGTTATAAACGGCTCACCTGTTGGTCCATACAGGTATGTACGGCAAAGACCGCTCCTGGCTGAAGTACACCACCACCGCCATCTTCCTGTACATTGCAATTCTACTTCCTAACATCGCCTTTGGTTCGCTGAACGATGAGAGCACGCGGGGAGAGATAGGTACAATCATTTGGATGTCTCTCTATCCCCCTGTCTTGTGCCTGTCCATCTGTCAAAGCCTGAATGACCCTGACTGAAATGTTTGAATAATTCAGCTTTCAATTAAATTCAAATAAATTATATTTTCTGTTGATTGAATCCTGAAAATGTATATAGTCACTCACTGTATCTGTATCTTTGCCTACACTAACATTATAATGGTCTGTTCTTGATAGATGTCCGGAAAGTCATCGTTGGCCAGAGCATCGGAGGAGTGATCTACGCTCTGTTTGCTGGTGCTCCTTTGGTTATCCCACTGACTACTGCACCCCTGGCCATCTTTATTAGCGGTATGTCTACTAAACATCTGGACAACATAAATACTACATCAATATCCTGTAGACTTGAATTATTTGTCTGATATTTTATATGTTCGTAGTGATCCGGGGAATCTGTGATGACTACGATTTGGACTTCCCTGCCTTCTATGCCTGCATTGGCCTGTGGAACAGCTTCTTTCTCATCCTGGGAGCACTTTTGAATGTCAGTCTGTTCATGAAGCTCTTCAAACGGTCAGTGGACAAACAGCCATTCAGTGAATAAGACTTCTGCTGGATGTATAACCAGACCAGTTCAGGCCATTGCAGTACAGCTTGGCTCAGCTCTGTTAGGCTCAACTTTGTAGTTAGGAAAGGACCTTGACAGCATGACTACTGAACCCACTAAACATGTGACATTCCTGTCTGTTTTGACTTCATTTTTTCCCATAAACATCCCATTTCATTGAAGGTACTCACTTGTAATCAGTGTGTGACTTTGCCTTGGTTTGTTATGTCTTGGTCTGTGGTTTATTCTGTTCAGATAAAGGGGTATACTCTGTGTTTCTTTTATACCCTTTCCTTACAGCTCATCAGAGGAAATCATAGCCCTGTTCATTTCAATAGCCTTTGTTGGGGACTCGGTGAAAGGCACTGTCAAAAGTGAGTCTGGGGATGGGGGGCTTACATTTACACAACATATTCAGGTGTTCCGCCCGCCGGGAAAATCCGTCTTGGTGTAAATGTAGAGGAATCTAAGCGGGCTGCCCGTCATCTGCACAGTAAATGTACCCAGCATATATCCATCAGTCTTTAAGAGGCGAGCGAAGCATGCAATCAAACCATTCCCCCCGGGCAGGCTCTGAAGGGAACTGACATGTGTTCCGGAGGACGCCCTTGAGTTAAGCACAAGTCAGTGGCTGAGGAAGTGTCAGACGAGCGTATACATATGTTGCGGTCTGTCCCTTATCCTTGGGCTGCCCGATTAACTCTTTCTTTCCCTGCCCTTATCCCTATCCCTTCTACCCCTTTCTTTCTCTCCCTATAGTCTTTAATTACTTCTACCACGGGCCCACGCTGGCAACCAATAACAGCACGCGGGTGCTTCTAGAGATCAAGGAGTTAATGGAGAAGGCTGCAAATGCAACAGAGAGGCTGGGGAATGGGACCAGCCATGGGGCCCCTGTGGTGAAGCATGACACGCATGTGTTTCTGCCCGAGTCTCTGGTCCTGTGTACCAGGGAGAGGCCTATCCTCTGTCTCCTGCTCATGCTGGGGACTCTGTGGTTGGGGTATGCCCTCTACCAGCTGAGGAGGAGGTAAGTTCAGATCAAGTTGCACTAATATGCGGGCTGACCGCTGCCGGGCTGACCACTGCCAGGCTGACCACTGTCAGATCAATGGTGGCTAAAGGACACACTTTATCTCAGGGGTCTCCAACTCCAGTCTGCTGGTTGTTTTTGTTCCAGCCCAGCACTAACACTTCATTGTCGAACCGTCTACTGCTAAATTCAATTTATATAATTTAGAGTAGCAAAATGTTATTCTGTGCCCAATGCATAGTTGACATACTGCTATGTGGCTTGGTTTTCTTCCCACAGTCCTTATCTGCATGCCAAAGTGAGAGAGGTGGTGTCTGACTGTGCCTTACCCATCGCTGTCGTTATATTCTCCTTCATTGGTTCCTTCCTTTTCCTTGATGTAGAGCGTGAGTAGTACACATTATTGTTCAGAAAAGGGAATTGTCTGTTTTAAAATGGCCAATTTGTCATTGATCAAAATGTTTCAAGCAAGCCTTGAAAAAGACTATATAAATGCCACAAGACAAATCATGCCACATTTCTAAACTGTTCCCAACATTTCAAAACAGTTCCTGTGTTCAACTTCCACAACGGGAAGATCTTCAGGCTGGCCCAGTTTGACAAGCTGACGGGCATGAACTGTCTGAGCGCTGTAGGCTTAGGCTTCCTCCTGGCGCTGCTCATCTTCATCGACCAGAATATTGTCATATCACTCACCCACGTCCCCGAAGCCAAGTAGGATCTTATATATTTTTTACTTTATACTCTAGGTAAAGAACGTGTGTTGCAAAGTGGACATAACTGCACCGCCAGGAGAATAATGCAGAATCATTACATTATCGTTTGATGATTGCAAACAAACCTGCAAGAGAGTTTGTCACAATGATGTACTTTTGCTGTAGCACAGCACATGCATTTTTTCAACACACTCAACTGTATAGTATACTCTATAACGCTATTCTATTATTCTGTGTATTGTATTTGGTTTTCATTAAATATGACTTTGTCGTAAGGCTTTAACCAGTGCTTAATTTGAGGCGGATTCGGTACCTCTCGTGGCATGAAAAATTGTCACTTTTTGCAATGTAAAAATTCTAACAAACGCGATCAAAGTTCATTCGAGTTGCCTCTTCGTTAATTCTAGAGCCGCGCGAAGGGTTCTGGAGGAGCTTCAGCACGCCTGATAAATAGAAGTACATTTTCCAAAGTTATAGAGTTACTGCTGTGTGTTCCGAAAGAAATGAAATAATACAGAATAGCCTACTATACCATGAGAAAGACAAAATATTTGCCACAGAGGATAAATTGCTTATTTAAAAAATAGCCTAGCTGTGGAGTGTAGCCCAATGAGGCATAGCTTACAGTAGGGAACGTGCAACAAATCTGTCAGTGAACAAACAGCATGCAGACAAAACTGGCCTTTCGCAATATTTCAAATAGTCTACAATCATGGAAAACACAGGTTGGAAAGCAAATGTCTAACGCTGAAAGGAGAATACTCTAATTTGTCAGCTGTAGGCTAACCAAATATTTGATAAACTTACAAAGTAAAACAAGAGAGAGAAGCTTTTGGCATGAGTGCATTATGCCATCACCAGTGAGTGAGCTGCGATTCATTGGGAGAGTCAGTGAAACTGGAAAGCATTTTTAGGACTATAATTTCCCCCTCATATTGAAGCCTACAATATGCGTCCACACACACGGGCCTAGACTATTGATGGATTCAAAACAAGGTCATTTTCATTGATCTCAGATACTCAGTTTGTCAGTGTCAAAGTAGCCTGCCATTTCCATAATTTGTGGGGTATTATGGTGCTTTTAACTCAAGAGTTCCCACTTGGAATTCCGTGTTAAATTCCCCCATTACCCAGTTCTTGAACACACTAAAGTCTGAAGTCTGAGATTTCCATAAAAAGATTATGCCAAAGTCTACATTCATGTAAAATGAGGTAGAATTGCATGACATGCGTTTTTTAAAGGCCCAATATGCCCCGGACCCTAGGCCACTAAGGCCTAGGCTCCCATGTGTGCTACTTCTGTAATTACCTCTACTCTACTGCTCTATGCCACTACGCAAATATCATGATATGCATGCAATGCTTTTCGGTGCCCCACTCTAGCGCTCACTTTTTGTTCCGGCACCTTCCGATTTACAAATTAAGCACTGGCTTTGACCAGCTCAACCAACACGTTGGTAGCCTATCCAGCGCGATGTCATCCATGGTCCACGATTAGTCCATGTATGTCTGAATTGTATAATGCCAAAGTGTTCTGTGTCTATGTGATAATGTTGCAGGTTGTTGAAGGGAACTGCATTCCACTGGGACCTGATGCTGACCGGCTTCATCAATATCCTCATGTCGTGTCTGGGTTTGCCGTGGATGCACGCCGCATTCCCACACTCCTCCCTGCACGCACGTCAGCTGGCCAAGGTGGAGCTGCACGTGGAGGGGGGACACCTCTATGAAACGTGAGTGAGGGCAGCTTGACCAAAGATTTAGAGGCAGTTTTCTGCATAACTTGTTGTGAACATGTATTTATTTATTTTTGAAGCAGTTACTTACAAGGACGGTTGAACAGTCCCATATGAAGCCAACTTAAGCCTACTTTAATGAAGATTGTTCATTTAACATTTTTATTCCTGTAGTCTGTGCAATCTCCAAGATTCTATTTGGAATCTGTTGTTCAATGGTCCTTGAAACAAGATTGCTGGTGGGTGTTTCTAATGAGACTAAACAAGAGGCTCTCTCTTCAAGAATGCCTGTTTCTGTTTCTGTCGGTTTAAAGCATTGTCAATGTGAAGGAGACCCGGATCACGGCTCTGACGGCTAACATCCTGATCGGCCTGTCAGTGTTCTTGTTACCCATCCCTCTGCAATGGATCCCCAAGCCTGTCCTCTACGGCCTTTTCCTCTACATAGCAGCCACCTCCCTCGACGGCAACCAGATGTTTGACCGCATACTCCTCCTCCTCAAAGAACAGGTGAGAGTGAGGAAAATAGGGGCATGTGTGTGTGTGTGTGTGTGTGTGTGTGTGTGTGTGTGTGTGTGTGTGTGTGTGTGTGTGTGTGTGTGTGTGTGTGTGTGTGTGTGTGTGTGTGTGTGTGTGTGTGTGTGTGTGTGTGTGTGTGTGTGTGTGTATTCCATCCATCCATCCATACTGTACATACATATGTCTGTCTGTCTGTCTGTCTGTCTGTCTGTCTGTCTGTCTGTCTGTCTGTCTGTCTGTCTGTCTGTCTGTCTGTCTGTCTATCTAATCTATACAGTATGTATCTATTTATACAATATGTATCTATTTATATACAGTAATCCCTCGTTTATCGCGGGGGTTACGTTCCGAAAATGACCCGCGATAAGTGAAATCCGCGAAATAGAAAACTTTTTTTTTTTTTACAATTAGCAACTATTACATGTATACAAATACAGTGACTCACGTGTAGGCCGTTTCACTGCTCTTCAGACTGGGCCGCTGCATCCTGACTGCGCTCTGCAGTGTTCTCTTCTTCTGAAGCCCGCGGTGCAGGTGTGTTTGTTCGGGAGAAGAACATAGTGATAGGCAGCTGTTGTCGCTCTTTTTTCTTCTTTGCAAAAAGATCCTTGTACACCGACATGCCACCATCGATTACGTTGGAGAACTGTAATGAACGGCTCATCAAAGGGTCCCATTCCTCAGCTACTCGCTTAAGTTCAGTGGCCATTCGCACCATGGTTGCTAAGCGACCAAGCGTTAGTCCTTCCTTCCTTCCTGGCCAACTTAATGTAAATTTGCCAAGCTGTTTTATGTACGTACACATAACTGCACGAGACGACAAAATGATAGCACAATTCGTAGCATGTTTTGATACAAGAAGCGGGAGTGAGTTTTTAGCGAATCAGAATGCAGAGCACAATGCACAAAAAAAAAAAAAAAAATGCATTATGAAAATCCGCGAAATAGCGAATCCGCGATAAGTGAACCGCGAAGTGGCGAGGGATCACTGTATATGTATCTAATTATATATATGTATCTATTTATACAGTTGAAGTCGGAAGTTTACATACACTTAGGTTGGAGTCATTAAAACTTGTTTTTCAACCACTCAAATTTCTTGTTAACAAACTATAGTTTTGCCAAGTCGGTTAGGACATTTACTTTGTGCATGACACAAGTAATTTTTCCAACAATTGTTGACAGACAGATTATTTCACTTATAATTCACTGAATCACAATTCTAGTGGGTCAGAGGTTTACATACACTAAGTTGACTGTGTCTTTAAACAGCTTGGAAAATTTCAGAAAATTATGTCATGGCTTTAGAAGCTTCTGATATGCTAATTGACCTAATTTGAGTCAATTGGAGGTGTATCTGTGGATGTTTTTCAAGGCCTACCTTCAAACTCAGTGCCTCTTTGCTTGACATCATGGGAAAATCTAAATAAATCAGACAAGACCTCAGAAAAGAAATTGGAAACCTCCACAAGTCTGGTTCATCCTTGGGAGCAATTTCCAAACGTCTGAAGGTACCACGTTCATCTGTACAAACAATAGTACCCAAGTATAAACACCATGGGACCACGCAGCCATCATACCGCTCAGGAAGGAGACGCGTTCCATCTCCTAGAGATGAATGTACTTTTGTGCGAAAAGTGCAAATCAATCCCAGAACAACAGCAAAGGACCTTGTGAAGATGCTGGAGGAAACTGGTACAAAAGTATCTATATCCACAGTAAACGAGACCTATATCGACATAACCTGAAAGGCCACCCAGCAAGGAAGAAGCCACTGCTCCAAAACCACCATAAAAAAGCTAGACTACAGTTTGCAACTGCACATGGGGACAAAGATTGTACTTTTTGGAGAAATGTCCTCTGGTCTGATGAAACAGAAATGTTTGGCCATAATGACCATTGTTATGTTTGGAGGAAAAAGGGGGAGGCTTGCAAGCCGAAGAACACCATCCCAACCGTGAAGCACGGGGGTGGCAGCATCATGTTGTGGGGGTGCTTTGCTGCAGGAGGGACTGGTGCACTTCACAAAATAGATGGCATCATGAGGTAAGACAATTATGTGGATATATTGAAGTAACATCTCAAGACATCAGTCAGGAAGTTAAAGCTTGCTCGCAAATGGGTCTTCCAAATGGACAATGACCCCAAGCGTACTTCCAAAGTTGTGTCAAAATGGCTTAAAGACAACAAAGTCAAGGTATTGGAGTGGCCATCACAATGTCCTGACCTCAATCCTATAGAAAATTTGTGGGCAGAACTGAAAAAGCGTGTGCGAGCAAGGAGGCCCACAAACCTGAGTCAGTTACACCAGCTCTGTCAGGAGGAATGGGCCAAAATTCACCCAACTTATTGTGGGAAGCTTGTGGAAGGCTACCCGAAACGTTTGACCCAAGTTAAACAATTTAAAGGCAATGCTTCAAAATACTAATTGAGTGTATGTAAACTTCTGACCCACTGGGAATGTAATGAAATAAATAAAAGCTGAAATAAATACATTTCTCTACTATTATTCTGGCATTTCACAATCTTAAAATAAAGTGGTGATCCTAACTGACATAAGTCAGGGAATTTTTACTAGGATTAAATGTCAGGAATTGTGAAAATCTGAGAATAAATGTATTTGGCTAAGGTGTATGTAAACTTTCAACTTCAACGTATGTATCTACAGTCAAATCAAATCAAATCCAAGTTTATTTGTCACGTGCGCCGAATACAACAGGTGTAGACCTTACAGTGAAATGCTTACTTACAGGCTTTAACCAATAGTGCTAAAAAGGTGTTAGGTGAACAATAGGTAAGTAAAGAAATAAAACAACAGTAAAAGGACAGGCTATATACAGTAGTGAGGCTATAAAAGTAGCAAGGCTACATGCAGACACCGGTTAGTCAGGCTGATTGAGGTAGTATGTACATGTAGATATGGTTAAAGTGACTATGCATATATGATGAACAGAGAGTAGCAGTAGCGTAAAAGAGGGGTTGGCGGGTGGTGGGTGGCGGGACACAATGCAGATAGCCCGGTTAGCCAATGTGTGGGAGCACTGGTTGGTCGGCCCAATTGAGGTAGTATGTACATGAATGTATAGTTAAAGGGACTATGCATATATGACAAACAGAGAGTAGCAGCAGCGTAAAAAGAGGGGTTGGGGGGTTGAGGGGGGCACACAGTGCAAATAGTCCGGGTAGCCATTTGATTACCTGTTCAGGAGTCTTATGGCCTTTGGGTAAAAACTGTTGAGAAGCCTTTTTGTCCTAGACTTGGCACTCCGGTACCGCTTGCCATGCAGTAGTAGAGAGAACAGTCTATGACTGAGGTCTATGACTGGGGTCTTTGACAATTTTTAGGGCCTTCCTCTGACACTGCCTGGTGTAGAGGTCCTGGATGGCAGGCAGCTTAGCCCCAGTGATGTACTGGGTCATACGCACTACCCTCTGTAGTGCCTTGCGGTCAGAGGCCGAGCAATTGCCGTACCAGGCAGTGATGCAACCAGTCAAGATGCTCTCGATGTTGCAGCTGTAGAACATTTTGAGGATCTCAGGACCCATGCCAAATCTTTTTAGTTTCCTGAGGGGGAACAGGCTTTGTCGTGGCCTCTTCACGACTGTCTTGGTGTGTTTGGACCATTCTAGTTTGTTGTTGATGTAGACACCAAGGAACTTGAAGCTCTCAACCTGCTCCACTACAGCCCCGTCAATGAGAAAGGTGGCGTGCTCGGTCCACCTTTTCCTGTGGTCCACAATCATCTACTTGGTCTTGGTCACGTTGAGGGATAGGTTGTTATTCTGGCACCACCCGGCCAGGTCTCTGACCTCCTCCCTATAGGCTGTCTCGTCGTTGTCGGTGATCAGGCCTACCACTGTTGTGTCGTCTGCAAACTTAATGATGGTGTTGGAGTCGTGCCTGGCCATGCAGTCGCGGGTGAACAGGGAGTACAGGAGAGGACTGAGCACGCACCCCTGTGGAGCTCCAGTGTTGAGGATCAGCATGGCAGATGTGTTGCTACCTACCCTCACCACCTGGGGGTGGCCTGTCAGGAAGTCCAGGATCCAGTTGCAGAGGGAGGTGTTTCGTCCCAGGATCCTTAGCTTAGTGATGCGCTTTGAGGGTACTATGGTGTTGAACGCTGAGCTGTAGTCAATGAATAGCATTCTCACATAAGTGTTCCTTTTGTCCAGGTGGGAATGGGCAGTGTGGAGTGCAATAGAGAGTCAATCATGTGTGGATCTGTTTGGGCGGTATGCAAATTGGAGTGGGTCTAGGGTTTCTGGGATAATGGTGTTGATGTGAGCCATTACCAACCTTTCATAGCACTTCATGGCTATGGACGTCTGTAGGGTCTGCAGTCATAAATGACTACGGGTCTGTAGTCATTTAGGCAGGTTGCTTTTGTGTTCTTGGGCACAGGGACTTTGGTGGTCTGCTTGAAACATGTTGGTATTACAGACTCAATCAGGGACATGTTGAAAATGTCAGTGAATACACCTGCCAGTTGGTCAGCACATGCCGGAGCGCATGTCCTGGTAATCTGTCTGGCCCCGCAGCCTTGTGTATGTTGACCTGTTTAAAGGTCTTACTCACGTCGGCTATGGAGAGTGTGATCACACAGTTGTCCGGAACAGCTGATGCTCTCATGCATCAGCATCAGTGTTGCTTGCCTCGAAGCGAACATAGAAGTAATTTAGCTCGTCTGGTAGGCTCATGTCACGGGCAGCTCGCGGCTGTGCTTCCCTTTGTAGTCTGTAATAGTTTGCAAGCCCTGCCACATAAGACGAGCGTCATAGCCGGTGTTGTATGATTCAATTTTAGCCCTGTATTGACGCTTTGCCTGTTTGATGGTTCGTCGCAGGGCATAGCAGGATTTCTTGTAAGCTTCCGGGTTAGAGTCCTGCACCTTGAAAGCAGCAGCTCTACCCTTTAGCTCAGTGGGAATGTTGCCTGTAATCCATGGCTTCTGGTTGGGATATGTACGTCCAGTCACTGTGGGGACGACGTCCTCGATACACTTATTGATAAAGCCAGTGACTGATGTGGTGTACTCCTCAATGCCATTGGAAGAATCCCGGAACATGTTCCAGTCTGTGATAGCAAAACAGTCCTGTAGTTTAGCATCTGCTTCATCTGACCACTTTTTCATAGACCGAGTCACTGGTGCTTCCTGCTTTAATTTTTGCTTGTAAGCAGGAATCAGGAGGATAGAGTTGTGGTCGGATTTACCAAATGGAGGGCGAGGGAGAGCTTTGTAAGTGTCTCTGTGTGTGGAGTACAGGTGATCTGGAATTTTTTTCCCCCTGGTTGCACATTTAACATATTGATAGAAATTTGGTATAACTGATTTAAGTTTCCCTGCATTAAAGTCTCTGGCCACTAGGAGCGCCGCCTCTGGGTGAGTGGTTTCCTGTTTGCTTATTTCCTTATACAACTGACTGAGTGCGGTCTTAGTGCCAGCATTTGTCTGTGGTGGTAAATGAAACAGCCACGAAAAGTATAGCTGAAAACTCTCTAGACAAGTAGTGTGGCCTGCAATTTATCACAATATACTCTACTTCAGGCGAGCAAAATCTAGAGACTTCCTTAGATTTCGTGCACCAGCTGTTGTTTAAAAATATGCACAGACCCCCCCCCCCCCCCCCCCCTCGTCTTACCGGAGTGTGCTGTTCTATTTTGCCGGTGCAGTGTATATCCCGCTAGCTGAATATCCATGTCGTCATTCAGCCACGATTCCGTGAAACATAGGATATTACAGTTTTTGATGTCCCGTTGATAGGACGTTCGTGATCGTACCTCGTCTAATTTGTTGTCCAATGATTGCACGTTGGCGAGTAGTATTGACAGTAATGGCAGCTTTCCCTGTCTCCTTCTCCGGGTCCTTACGAGGCATCCGGCTCTTTGTCCTCTGTACCTTCGTCGCTTCCTCTTGCAAATAACTGGGATGTCGGCCCTGTGGGGTGTTTGGAGAATGTATTGTGCGTCGTCCTTGTTGTAGAAATATATATCTATATTTGCAATAAGTGATATAATGGTGAATAGCAGAGCAGCTAAAAGGGTTAAACAATCTCCTCTCTCTCTACCTCCCCTCAGACATTCTAGTCAACCATGATGTTAAACCATCTCCTCTCCCTCTGCCTCCCCTCACACGTCCCAGTCAACCATGATGCTAATCCATCTACACTCCCTCTGCCTCCTCTCAGACGTCCTGGTCAACCATGATGTTAAACCATCTCCTCTCCCTCCCCTCAGACGTTCTAGTCAACCATGTTGTTCAACAATCTCCTCTCCCTCTGCCTCCCCTCAGACATCCTAGTCAAACATTCATGAAAATACAAGTGTCTTACATTGTTTAAAAGCTTAACTTCTTGTTAATCCAACCGCCTTGTCAGATGTCAAAAAGGCTTTACGGTGAAAGCATACCATGAGATAATCTGATGTGTGCCCCACACACAAAAGCATTAAAAACATTTTCCAAACCAGCAGAGGTGTCACAAAAGTCAGAAATAGCGATAAAATAAATCACTTACCATTGAAGATCTTCCCCCATCTCCTCTCCCTCCCCTCAGATGTCCTAGTCAACCATGATGTTAAACCATCTCCTCTCCTTCTGCCTCCCGTCAGAGGTCCTAGTCAACCAAGATGTTAAACCATCTCTTCTCCATCTCTCTCCCCTCTGAAGTCCTAGTCAACCACAATGTTAAACCATCTCCTCTCTCTCCCCTCAGACGTCCTAGTCTACCATGATGTTCAACCATCTCCTCTACCTCTGCCTCCCCTCAGACGTCCTAGTCAACCATGATGTTAAACCATCTCCTCTCCCTCCCCTCAGACTTCCTACCCTCCCACCCACTACATTCGGAGGGTGCCCCAGAAGAAAGTGCACTTCTTCACAGCCCTGCAGATACTGCAGTTGATCATCCTGTGTGCGTTTGGCATGTACCCTCTGCCCTATATTAAGATGATCTTCCCCTTCTTGATGATCCTACTCATTCCCATCAGGTAACAGTTACATAATTAAATAGAACACATTTTATTGTACCTCCTGACCAGCAGGGGGCAGAGAAGTCCACAAAAAACTGGGAATCTGAACCAGGGGCTTTCGGCTTTGAACAAAGGGTAGCAGTAGCCTCTAGTGGTTAGAAAAACATGCTTGGTTGATTCCCATGGTTAAATATTCAAGATCACCAATAATTGATTGTTGTGGCTTTCTATTAACAAAGAGTATAACAGGTGTATTTACCATTGAAAACAACCAAGACTGTAGTTCAATGACACTTACTACAGTAGTGAGTTTGATTTTGAATTAATTGGGTTTAATGTGTCTCTGTATCTCTTCACCAGGACTAACCTGCTGCCAAGGGTAATCGAGGCGAAGTATCTGGACATCATGGATTCCCAGCACATGTAGACAGACAGAGGGAGAACTCTGAAAGGACTGATACCAAGGCCTTGATTCAATCTGTAGCGCTGAAGACCTGCGCTAAAGCTCAATAGAAATTTAAAGATAATGTTCCCGCATTTGCGGAGACTGCATTCAAAGAAGGTGCTGTCGGCTCAATCAGAAATTACCGTTCAATTAAAATCGCACTACAGTGCAAATCTTCAGCTCTATGAATTGATTTGGCCCAAAAAATACAAAATGTATTTTGTAAACTGGGTCAAAGGTGTATAAGGTTTTCAAAGTAGCAAAAAAATAAAACAGCAATTACAATTCCCTTCAAATCCTTTTTTATGTTCATTGGAGTGTCACATATGCCCTTATATTAGTTATATTCAAGAATAATGCCAATAATAAAAAATTTGTGATTCATATGAATGTACCCCAGTAAAATGTCATTCAGTATAACACTAGGTGTTAAAAAAAAAAGTATGCCCATTTTTCATAATTCCAAGGTTATATCCATGCTTAGACTGGCAGAAATATAACTACCCAGAAAATATGACATTATTTTATTTTGAATACCACATATTTTATGTGTCACAGGTACAACTCAACATTTATTGAAGGTTTTTTACATAAACTTCCTGCCTTACACTGAAAGAAATTGTAAAATCGACAAAAATATCTTTCAATTCATCCTTTGAGATTTGTTTTTGTCGATCTGAGTCAACAAAACAAAGTTACTGCATTTTAATATAAAATACTGGTGTTATACTGTACGACAATATTTTGTTACCCTGAATGACACATATCACTACGGCCCAAAAATATTGATTAAATGTGATTCCTTCAGCAACAACAATAATGATCCTATGAACTATTATTAGTAGCCACAATAGTATTTTTCAAGGACTCAGATGGTTGCTCCAGTTCTGGAGGTGCAGGTTCATGTTGTACTTGTACAAGTTGTTCAGGGGGCTGATCAAAAGAGTTTCCTCCAGTGGATACTGGAGTTAAGTTGATCACCACATTCATTTGTTTGATTCTTTCATGGTGTCTCCTCTAATTTAATCTACATTTTTCCCTCTTTTTCAGCATCAGATTGTGTCATTGTATGGATGGGTGGATGATCAGGATTGACATCCTTCTTTCTTCTCTGATAGCTAAAAAATGAAAATGTAATAGTTATGACACTGGCACAGAACAGGATTCACATCCATGAAATGTTATTAGTAGTCTATTAAAAGTAGGCTATACAATGATAACACTTAATCAAAGTTTAAAAGTTAACTCAACTCCCTCTCCTTTTCTCTCCCAAACATGTTTTGTTACTATTTCATTGCTAATGTTAATAATAATCACTTTACTATAATTTGAGCCTGTGGCAACACTTTACGTTGCATTAAATTGCATTATTACACAATTATTACATGATAGTTAATGTTATAATTATACATTGTTACACTGTAACTGGTAAATTTCTATTTAATGCAGGTACACAAATGAAGCAGCTATTAACCAAAATCCCTTTTTAATCCATAATTGTGTGTGTGTGTGTAATATTACATTAACTAATATAATCCATCAGTTATACCTTAACTGCAGTGCAATAAAACATTAACTACAGTGTAATAGTGCAACTTAATGTTAAGTATTATCCACCCAGCTTTATATCCTATTATATCCTATTCTGTTGCTGACAGTAGCATGAAACAATGAAAACAAAACCTTGCTTTTCTTCTGGCTAGTCTTTCCTCCCTAGCAACTGGATCTGCATTAATCTTTTGTCTGTGTCGTGCAGCCCTCTCCTTATTAGACAACGGCATCTACAGTATAAAGATAATGTGCCATGAAATACCTTAAAATGTCATAAAATAGTTTACAATGATAATATTCAGTATTCATACAACAAGTAAATATGAATTGCATGATTAAATGTTGTAAACTAGTGAAAACCTGGATAACAAAGCTACTGTCATTCAGCATAACGGGTGACATTGTGGTATAACATGAAACTTTTGTTGTGCTGAAGAACAAAAGTGTGATACTTAAGGATGGATTTCATGCATAAACATATTTAACAGGCAGTTCCTTGGCCATCTATATAAATGAATGACATTGACCTATAAAGATTATCCTTACTTTTTTATATTTAATAGAGCTTTTTATAAAATAATAAGATTAAAAGTATATTTTCAGTGTTGTACTGAAGGACATGCATTTTCGTTACAAAGGTTACTAAAGGGTGAAAAGGTGAAATCATCAAATATTTCAGAGAGATTTACTCACCTCATCACATTGATAGAGGGTCTTCAATGGGTCTTCTTTGTGATGTCACACACTGTCACATGATTACCATCATGTGATATGCTTCAAAATGGCTTTTTACCTTACCTTACCTGTTATACTGAATGACATTGATGAAACTCAAAATTCCGGACAAAAGTTATTAAAGTTTTAAAATATTTTTTAGATACAGTATGTCGCCCATTATTCTATATATTGTTGCAAACACTAACACAATTATGCCATGGGTGTTCATTTATATTTTTAGGATGAATTTCTACATTTTAAAAACACTTTTGTCATTAGAATTTTTACCCGGACAGTTACACTGAAGGACATTTTGACACTTTAGAGCTCATTAACTCCCTTAATTTAATAGTTTGCAACACAAATATTTCTGGGTGAAAAGAAGGGTAAGAGTTGAGTGATTTAATATTATATTCACACATATTTAGATTTTTCTGTAAAATTAATGGCCTTCGGACACCAAATTTACACGTCTCGTCTTTGACCCAGTACATGTTAAGGCACTTTGACTCCAAGAGTACAAGACTGTGACTGGGTTGCAACCGGTTGTTGACTGAAATTGAAATCTGGATGGACCACAATTTTCACCTTTTTTATTTGTTATGTATAAGCCGTGCTTCTACATCTGCATTGCTTGCTGTTTGGGGTTTTAGGCTGGGTTTCTGTATAGCATTTTGTGACATCGGCTGATGTAAAAAGGGCTTTATAAATAAATGTGATTGATTGACGTACAGTAGTTGCTTAATCTATGTAGTTGCTTTATCTATATAGTTGCTTATATATTTAACATACTCTTTAACCTCTCTTCTTATTGTATTATGATAAATTCTGTACAACACAAGGCATTATCTAATGCTGCCCCTGACCCACACCCTACCTTTATATAACATGTTTAAGCTCATTGTATTGTTGTATATGAATAAGATAAACATTTAGAAAGATTAACATTGTTTTGGTTTTAGGCTGGGGTCTGCAGATAGTCATGGTTGTTTATACTGTAGTTCAATATTTTTGGATACTTATACAAAATCAATTCACAATGAATTGGCCAGATTGCAATGCAAAAGAGCCATAACTTCTGCAACTACAAAGTAACATACAGGATATTAATGTAAAACAAACAAATATGTTGCACAGTATACTGCTTTCCTGCTGTTTAAGCTGTTTCCAAACGAATAAAGCCTTTTAAATTATTTGAATGTTTGTATTTATTTATAATTATACTGCGACAGATTAACATGTTTATATTGCTCTATTTGCACTTTTTGTACTGTATTACCTCATTCTGAAGACGTGTAAAACAGTCCTCCCTTTCGAGTTATTGGTTAATGGTTTCACAGCATTGCAGAACTGTGAGAGAATTCACCCTGTGCAATTGTCCCAATAGATGGCACTATAAGCCCACCTAGAATAACCTAAACCTGGATCTTCAGAGGAGAGTTCTGTGTAGTCTTATTGTCAGACTTGTTACTTGTCAGCTGTTCTTTGCAGTGGTTTCTAGTGTCACTGCTTTTGAAGCCAATGTATACATTTCAAAAGGTGTTCTGAACAAACTGTGACCTAAAGATCACTGCTGGGGCAGATGAGTTATGTGTTGCCTTCAACACTTCAGAGTAGAGTGGACTTTTTTTAAGGGAAGTGCAGTCAAAAACATGATTTCCTTGTATTTTTTAATTATATTTCCACATTATGAGGTCGAAAAAACACAATGAAAATGTGGATTGAGCCGACATATGCAGTGTTTACCAACATTGCCTATAAAATGTGCAGTGTTGACATAGCTTGGTTGGATTGAATCCCAGTCCTTTTATTTATTTTACTAGGCAAGTCAGTTAAGAACAAATTCTTATTTACAATAACAGCCTACCCCGGGCCAATTGTGCACCACCCTATGGGACTCCCCATCACAGCCAGGTATGATTCAGCCTGGATTCAAACCAGGGACACTTGCACTGAGATGCAGTGCCTTAGACCACTGCGCCACTCTGGAGTCCTACAGTAATGGAATTGTAAAATACTTGAACTCCTATCAATGGATAAACTTTGATTTCACTTAAGATAAATTTACAATAAATCTAGGTGAGTGAACATATACAGCTCAAACGTTTGTGTGAATTACAAACCTCAAATAGGTTCTGGATGACATCCCATCTTTGAGGAATAGAAATGTGATTCCAGAACTTCCATGCTGGCAGGCAGCAATCAGTGTTAAAGAAACTGATCAATACTACCGCACAACTCCTTCACAATTACCATACACAGGCCGTTCTCGTATGCCTACGTCGATGCTGGCTATTTCGAGACAGAAACTCATAAGCACAACATTGTAGAAAAAGCCAAATTTATTCAATTCTCCTGTTTAAAAACCACGATACATTGAAAATGGATGGGGAGACTTAAGACAAGAATACAATCTGCAAAAACCACCAGCCACGGCGGGTAGATTGAAGAGTCATTTGAATAGTACAATACTTTTGTATTATCAACAGTATGCTAATAGCTGACAGTTTATCAGAACTTTTCATTCAGATCCTTTGTTGTGATAAATTCTGCTCCACTTCAAGACAAAACAGAACCAAATCTTTAGGATCCAGATATAGGATCTTAATTTGAAACAGTTTGCTACAGCAGGAAAATAATCCTGAAGCAACAGGACATTCAAATTATTACCGTAAAACATACAGTTATAATATAACTACTGTTCCCTAAAGAAGGGAATGAGGTATAACATACTATATGGGAGTCAACGACCAATCGTATTCACTGGAAGAAAAATTAAATCACACCCAACAGGCTTGCACCCATTTCAGCGAGCAGAAATCCCGCTGGGAAAAAACATGTTACACCTCATTCCCTCTTTCAGGGAACAGTGGTTATATTCATAACTGTATACTTCCTTTCAGTCGGTCACTCTGTATAACATTCTACGGGGACATACAATCACGCCCCAAGCCGGCTCAGAGGTTACCAAACTAGGAGGCCCATAGCAGCCCAAACACATACAGGTTCCACCGGCTTCAAAAAAGGGTTACAGAAGCCACATTTTCCCTAAAACTTAACCAAGACACTTAAAGGCCATCAGACTGTTAAACAGCCACCACTAACATTTAGTGGCCGCTGCCAACATACTGACTCAACTCCAGCCACTTTAATAATGGGAATTGATGGAAATTATGTAAAAATGTATCACTGGCCACTTTAAACAATGCCACTTAATATAAGGTTTACATATCCTACATTACTCATCTCATATGTATATGTATATACTGTACTCTATATCATCTACTGCATCTTGCCATCTTTATATAATACATGTATCACTAGCCACTTTAAACTATGCCACTTTATGTTTACATACCCTACATTACTCATCTCATATGTATATGTATAGACTGTACACTATACCATCTACTGCATCTTGCCTATGCCGTTCTGTACCATCACTCATTCATATATCTTTATGTACATATTATTTATCCCTTTACACTTGTGTGTATAAGGTAGTAGTTGTGGAATTGTTAGGTTAGATTACTTGTTGGTTATTACTGCATTGTCGGAACTAGAAGCACAAGCATTTCGCTACACTCGCATTAACATCTGCTAACCATGTGTATGTGACAAATACAATTTGATTTGATTTGATTTAAACTGTCAGAGCCTCATGAGGGCTGAACTGTCACAGCCTCATATAGGGAACCAGAATCTGCTGCAACTTGGCAATGCATACAGACACGCCGCCACTACAGCCCAAGTCCATAGACCCTACGGTTCCAAGAACAATACTTACCTTGCAAGCCTGAAATGTCAGAACTCATACATGAAAGCACAAGTCCAAAACAACACCTGTTGTGACTTGGTAAAGAGCACACGCGCACTGCATAGCATTGACCAGAGTCAATGAACCATGGCAGCCAGAGGCTCAAACCTAAAGGAAACCTGCAGTAACCTGTGTACTTGTGCAGTGCCACAGCAGCCTAAGGCTGAAACCTACAGGAGACTGTGGTAACCCTGATAATGTGCCCAAGTGGCGCCGGAAGAAATGGCAGCAGTTTTACGGGCACCCAACCAATTGTGCTATTATGTGTTTTTTTCGCGTTATTTGTAACTTATTTTGTACATAATGTTTCGGCAACCGTATCTTACGGCAAAAAAGAGCATCTGGATATCAGGACAGCGATCAATCACCTCGGATTAGACTAAGATCTGTGCATATTTGTCAACAACAGCTGGTGCACGAAATCTAAGGAAGTCTCTAGATTTTGCTCGCCTGAGGTAGAGTATCTTGTGGTGAATTGCAGACCACACTACTTGCCTAGAGTGTTTTCAGCTATACTTTTCGTGGCTGTTTATTTACCATCACAGACAAATGCTGGCACAAAGACCGCACTCAGTCAGCTGTATAAGGAAATAAGCAAACAGGAAACCACTCACCCAGAGGCGGCGCTCCTAGTGGCCGGAGACTTTAATGCAAGGAAACTTAAATCATTTCTACCTAATTTCCATTAACATGTTAAATGTGCAACCAGAGGGAAAAAAATTCTAGATCACCTGTACTCCACACACAGAGACGTGTACAAAGCTCTCCCTCGCCCTCCATTTGGTAAATCCAAATTCAATTGCTCGGCCTCAAGGCACTACAGAGGGTAGTGTGTACGGCCCAGTACATCGCAGGGGCTAAGCTGCCTGCCATCCAGGACCTCTACACCAGGCGGTGTCAGAGGAAGGCCCTAAAAATTGTCATTGACCCCAGCCACCCCAGTTATAGACTGTTCTCTCCACTACCGCATGGCAAACGATACCGGAGTACCAAGTCTAGGACAAAAAGGCTTTACCCCCAAGCCATAAGACTCCTGAACAGGTAATCAAATGGCTACCCGGACTATTTGCATTATGTGCCCCTTCCCCCCAACCCCTCTTTTACGCTGCTGCTACTCTCTGTTTATCATATATGCATAGTCACTTTAACTATACATTCATGTACATGCTACCTCAATTGGCCCGACCAACCAGTTACCCTGCACATTTGCTAACCGGGCTATCTGCATTGTGTCCCGCCACCCACCACCCGCCAACTCCTCTTTTACGCTACTGCTACTCTCTGTTCATCACATATGCATAGTCACTTTAACCATATCTACATGTACATACTACCTCAATCAGCCCGACTAACCGGTGCCTGTATGTAGCCTCGCTACTGTTTTGGCCTCGCTACTGTTATTTTTCACTGTCTTTTTACTGTTGTTTTTATTTCTTTACTTACCTATTGTTCACCTAATACCTTTTTCGCACTGTTGGTTAGAGCCTGTAAGTAAGCATTTTACTGTAAGGTCTACACCTGTTGTATTCGGCGCACGTGGCGAATAAACTTTCATTTGAAGGCTCCAACCTACTGGGAACTGTGGTAACCTGGATAAATGTGCAACCTGCTTCCTGCCTAACACTCAATCGCGGGCCCAGCAATAAAAACACTATCAGCCACACTTGGAGCAGTTACATCCAAGCGATAAAACCTCAAAGGTGTGTCGCAAACCCCAACTCGCTGCAGCAGAGATATCACCAATTGTTATGCCCTGGACAATGCCCAAGGAGCCACCACACCTCTAGTGTGAACACACACACCGCTAGGCAACCCTTGTGCTTTGCTTTCATACGTCAGAGAGAGAGATTCCACAATCCAATGAGAGACGTTGCTTAGAAAACGTCCTATCCCGAGCTGGATTAGCGAAACAGACAAAAAGCTCACCAACACGGATATCATTGGTCCTATCCATTCGTGCATAAAGCGAACCTCAAACGCTCTCCACTTATATGTATGCAATCCTCTCATGAAAGGCGCATGCGCCAACTGTATAGTCATAATCAGGTTCGAGGGTAAACCCCTAGCCGTCAAATGCAACCTTTCAGAAGAGGTGCACCTCTGTGTTTGCACACAGATTCAACCACAAAGACCAGGAAGGTTTTCCAATGCCTCACAAAGAAGAGCACCTATTGGTAAATGGGTAAAAATGAAAAAGCAGACATTGAATATCCCTTTGAGCATGGTGAAGTTATTAACTACATTTTGCATAGTGTATCATTACATCCAGTCACTACAAAGATACAGTCATCCTTCCTAACTAAGTTGCCGGAGAGGAAGGAAACCGCTCAGGGATTTCACCATGAGACCAATGGTGACATTAAAACAGTTACAGTTTAATGGCTGTGATAGGAGAAAACTGACGATGGAACAACAATATTATACAATACTGACCTAATTGATAGGGTGAAAAGATGGAAGCTTGTGCAGAATAAAAATATCCCAAAACATGCATCCTGTATAAAACAAGGCACTAAAGTAATTCTACAAAACATTTGGCATAGCAATTCACTTTTTGGGGCAAATCCAATACAACACATTACACACTACCCATCTCCATATTTTCAAGCATAGTGGTGGCTGCATCATATTATGGGTATGCTTATAATCATTAAGGACTGGAGAGTTTTTTATGATAAAAAAAAAGGAAAAAAATGGAGCTAAGCACAGGCAAAATCCTAGAGGAAAATCTGGTTCAGTCTGCTTTGCACCTGACACTGGGAGATTAATTCACCTTTCAGCAGGAGAATAACCTAAAACACAAGACAAAATCTACACTGGAGTTGCTTACCAAGAAGATAGTGAATGTTCCTGAGTGGCCAAAAATCTATGGCAAGACTTGATAATGGTTTTCTAGCAATGATCAACAGCCAAATTTTCCGAGCTTGAAGAATTTAAAAAAGAACAATGGGCAAAAAGTTTATAATCCAGGTGAGTAAAGCTCTTCGAGACTTACCCAGAAAGCTTTAACCACTACAAAAAGTGATTATAATATGTATTGACTCAGGGGTATGAATACTCATGTAAATGAGATATTTCTGTGTTTCATTTTCAGTAAATTTGCAAAAAATACGTTTTCACTTTGTCATTACGGGTATTGTGGGTAAATGGGTGAGCATTTCTTTTAAATCCATTTTGAATTCAGGCAGCAACAACAAAATGTGGAATAAGTCAAGGGTATGAATACTTTCTGAAGGCACTGTATATATACAGTACCAGTCAAAAGTTTGAATACGCCTACTCATTCAAGTTTTTATTTTACTTTTTTCTACATTGTAGAAAGTAGTGAAGACATCAAAACTATGAAATAACACATATGGAATTATGTAGAAACCAGAAAAGTGTTAAACAAATCAAAATGTATTTTATATTTGAGATTCTTTAAAGTAGCTACCCTTTGCCTTGATGACAGCTTTTCACACTCTTCCATCCATAGGCGGTGTGCAAATGAGCCCCTTCTTCCATACCATGTACATTCATTAATTCGCCATAACCTGGTAGCACCAGCCTGGCTGAATGAAGGACATTCCAGGTGTACTTTTGCTCGTCGGCGAAATCTTTAAACAGGGATAAGCAACACTTCACCGCTGCAGGGACAAGAGCTAAATACCTTCCCCAAAACTTGGAGGAACTCCGCTGCGGGGGAGAAGACGGTCTAATAGTTCACTCTCTCATGCCGAATCCAAAGCCGGGGCTTTAGACTGTCCCAGAATGATGTCGTCCATTTTACACTCTGAAAACCCTCCAGAGCCAACCAAGGATAGTATATCATTCCTTGAATCTGGACTCTGAACACTGCCAGAGAAACCGGAGTGAGCCTCACTCGGCTGGGATGACACCCCTATCAACTCCGACCACCGCTACTGCTCTTTCCCGGCCTCAGACATCCCAATTCCCGAGGTTGCTTTGCCGGAAGACCCTTCGCCAGCAGCCCCAATCTTTCTCACAAAGTAGGCCCAACATCCAATGGAAGTTGAGCCCAGTGTGCGACATTGGTCACATCAATTGGTCTGAGCCAAAGCCACCCCAGGTAAACAGGACAGCACTAGGGCACGGTCGGTGTTTCAAAATTGGCTGGTTAGCCTTTTTGAACTTAACCACTGGCCTTCTACCTCAAGCAAGGAAGCACTGGCTACACAAGCAGAGCAGAAAGTAGTGGATTTTTAGCAAACACATAACCGAAACCAAGACCAAAAACTCGCAACAACTAGGGGGATGAGTACTCTCTCCCCAATAAAAGACACCTAAGCCGGAGCCAAATCTCATAGTCTTCGTCTGCATGAACAGTTTGAAAATTGCGTGATTCATTCTTTCTTCAGGGGAGCTGAAGAGCAAAGAATTGAGGAAATGGATGCTAGCACTGGTATTATAGCTAGGAAGGCGAGGCTTCCGAGGGCGGGCTCGGCACCCATTGGGTGTGATTTCTGTTTTCTTCAGGTGAATATGATTGGTCGTTGACTCCTCCATAGTATGTTATATCGAGTGACTGACTGAAAGGGAAAATCAGTTAATAGCCCAGGGGTTTATTTGCTTCAATCAATGAACACAACGACGCTTATTAGAGACAGGCTTCTATTTGAGCCAGGCGTCTATTTCCTTACTGCAAACAGCTTTTGCTAAATAAAATGTTGAAAAACCTCCCACACTGTTTATTGTGACCAGTATGACCAGTATAAACATTATAGTAACAAATCCATCGCAGAGACTATAGGCTGTATATCATATGTATATCCCTTATTTTGTGTTTCAGCACCATTCTCTTAGTTATTGCTAAGCACCATTCTCTTAGTTAACCCTTACCCACTTTCACTTCACCATAGATGTATCCCCCGTAGTTGCAACACGATCACACCAGAAAGACTTTAGTATTCAACGTTTGTCCAGGTTCCCAGGACATTGGGAGATGCCTTTAAAACCATCCACTAGGGGCAACTTAATCGTTGAGTTGTTTATGCTTAACCGTCAACCTTAACCCTTACCCACTTTCACTTCACCATAGATGTTTATCCATCCCTGGACAAACATTGAATACCACTAGTTAAGCCGAACATTGCAATGTCCGCTTCCGAACATTGCAATGTCTGCTTCCAATTCACACCCTCAAACACGTAGATCCCCTGAACGCAGCCCACTTTCCAGCCCACTTTCCAGCTCACACCCTCAAACACCTAGATCCACTGAACGCAGCTCACTCTCCAGATCCCAATCACCTGAATTCTAATCACCTGTTCACACACCTGTATGTCATTATCACACACTATTTAGTTCAGTTATTTGCAACCCATCACTGTGAGGTATTGTTTGTTTTGTGACACACGTCTTCAGAGCTCTGGTTTCCCCGTAATTTAATTATCCCGTGTATGATAGTTTTTGCCTATTCCCTGCCTGTACTTTAGCCTATCGGACTTCCTGTTATCTACCTATTGCCTGATCTCCCGGACTACTTTACTAGCCTTTTCCCTGCCTGTACTGTTGCCCTTTTGGACCCCCTGTGTATGGCCTTCTGCCTGCCCCTGTGGTCCTATGCAATAAACACCTGCTGCGCCCTGCGCTTGAAACCAGCTCTCTGTCGCCCCTCGTGTTCATTACAAACATGTCAAATCACCCTGCTGTTTCATGCATGGCAATAATGTTCTTCTTTTGTGTAATCTTTACAGTACTCACTGAAGTACACTCCTAAACAACTCATTTACACCCTGTGTTTATTTGAAACAGGAGGTTATTTTCTGAAATGTGTGTCCCTATTAAAAGGGACAGGCGTCTATTTGAGATTCAGTTTCATGGTATGTGGATTAGAATTAATGGACATCTTTAATGGACAAAAAGCACATAAAAGGCTTCACAATTCATAAAGGTCATGTTAACTGAATGATATTATCTCACAGAACCAAATGTATAAGATCTCCTAAGCCTGTGTTAACCTCAGACCTTATTTTCTGCATTTATCCCAACACCCTATTCTTTCCCCATTAACTTTCCCCATAGGACGGACTGAACGAACCAGAGTTAACTCATATCTGTTTTTAGGACTACAAGCTGGCGAGCTCTATGGCAGCTGCTGTACACTATGGACACAGTTAGAACAAGAAGACATTTTTCTATCGCCTACACTTGATGCTAGTTAGCTAGCTGGGTTAACGTTTGCAAAGCTAACTAGGTAAATATTATAGCTAAAAAAGCTTAGCTTGCTGCCAAAGAGCTTGCTAAGACTATGTATATAATGTATTTGTAGTATACCTGAGAGGTATACTACAAAGCAGGTTCAAGTAGTCAGCTAAATTGAAGGTTCAAGTTCAAGTAGCAGGTTCAAGTAGCCAGCTAAATTGCCTAAATATCTTATTTTTTTCTCTTTTGTTTTGTTGATATGCTTGAATTGGGCTTGGTCTAATTCACTCAACAACCACAAACACATATAGGTTTTCTTAATGAACAAGAAAATCAACAGTTATTTCTGGTTGTTTATCAACGTTAGCTGGCTAACTCATTGATACAGCTTTGTAGTATATCCCTCTGAAGGAGTCCTTGATATTTATGGTTTTAATGTGGAAAAGTTACTTTGACAGCGGGAAAAAAGTCTCTGGCAGGCGATTCTATTTGTCTGGGCATTTCGGGTAAGTTCCCTTTCTTCCTTGTTAGAAACATTTTCTATCAAGTTATCTAGCTAAGTTAAGCTACTTCATCGCTATGATGTCTGTCCATAGTTAGCGTTAGTTGGCTAGCTGCTATTAAAAAAGAGACCACCAAGTACCAGTTATAAAGTCTGTTTGCTTGTTAGAGCTATGAAGAGACGTGAACCAAACATAAGTGTTTGTTTTATTTTGATAGCTAGCTATTAACAAAGGGATATATATTTTTTTTTACAATAGATCCCATAAAAGATGAGGCTGTTTTTAGCTTTATCTCAGAAGAAGGAAGGTCCTGAATTCTAATTGGGTGAGAATTGGCCTCCTCTATTTCCGCCAACGCACATCAGATGAAGATTCAAGCCAAATACTCAGTGACCTTAGCTTAAATGCCCAATAGCAGAGTTTAAAGTTGGGTAGAGAAATCCCTCCATAATAATTTTAGGACGTTTACCATTCCAAATGACATTTCTCACCGAGATGTCTATTTATGTCCTTAAAACCTCTCTGGGATATGTGGGACGGTAGCATCCCACTTGGCCAATAGCCAGGGAAAAGAGCGCCAAATTAAAAAAAAATGATATAAAATCAAACTTTCATTAAATCACACATGTAAGATACCAAATTAAAGCTACACTCGTTGTGAATCCAGCCACCATGTCAGATTTCAAAAAGGCTTTTCGGCGAAAGCATAAGATGCTATTATCTGATGATAGCACAACAGTAAACAAAGAGAGTGTAGCATATTTCAACACTGCAGGCACGACACAAAACGCAGAAATAAAATATAAATCATGCCTTACCTTTGACGAGAATCTTTTGTTGGCACTCCAATATGTCCCATAAACATCACAAATGGTCCTTTTGTTCGATTAATTCCATCCATATATATCCAAATTGTCCATTTATTTGGCGCGGTTGATCCAGAAAAAAACAGCTTCCAATTTGCGCAAAGTCACTACAAAATATCTCAAAAATTACCTCTAAACTTTGCCAAAACATTTCAAACTACTTTTGTAATACAACTTAAGGTATTTGTAAACGTTAATAATCGATCAAATTGAAGACGGGTCTATCTGTTTTCAATACAGAAGATCAACAAACTAACTCTACTTTTCTAGTCTTGCGCAACTCTCAAACAGTACACATGACGTTACACTGTTTTCAGGTGGCCTTACTTCTTCATTGCACAAAGGAATAACCTCAACTTATTTCCAAAGAGTGGTGACATCCAGTGGAAGCGGTAGGAACTGAAAACAGGGTGATTAGAAATCCAGTATTCCAATGAAAACTCATTGAACAGACAGTGACTTAAAAAGAATAATGGTTAGTCCTCGGGGTTTTGCCTGCTACATAAGTTCTGTTATACTTACAGACATGATTCAAACAGTTTTAGAAACTTCAGAGCATAATAATATGCATATCTTATATTGTGGGGATGAGTAGAAGGAAGTTGAAATTGGGCACGCTATTTATCCAATAGTGAATTTGCTGCCCCCTATCCTAGAGAAGTTTTAAAGAATAATGAGGAAGCATTGAAATCAAGAAATTCATATGGGGGAGGACATTCATTTTAATAACAAAACTCTTGCATAAAGAGTAACATGAAGTGGGGACCATCTACTTAGATCTTTTTTATTTATGTTGCACTAAAATTCTCATTAATCATGAGTTGCAAATTGGATTGAATTTGAATGCCCAGGTATGTAAATCCCTTATTTTCTAAAGCGATAGGTAAAGAAGGTAATGTGACTTGTTGGACTGTGGGATTTAGAGGCATTAAGATAGACCTGTACCAGTTACATTTATATCCAGATAAAGAGCCTAAATCTTTATAGATGTCATGTCCATATGGTATAGATTTGTGTATCTAATGAGAGGACAGTGCAAGTCTGTGGTTGAGAAGCGGCGGAGTCTATAATATGGAATAGTATGTTGTCCGAGGCCCACCGACCCTTTATGAATCCTGATTGGTCAGGATTAACTAATGATGATATGCAAGTCCCTAGTCTTTTTGACAAGACCTTGGCTAAGTTTAAAATGAGCAGTTCAAAATTGATAAGGCCCTGTAGCTTGAACATTCAAGAGGGTCCTTGCCGCCTTTCAATAGCAAGGAAATAAGAACTGTTTTTTTGGTCGCTATGGAATGTCCCAATCTCCAGCAAGTGGTTTATTAAGTCTAGTATTACAGATATGACTAAATTCGACACAGCCAACAATAATTCAAGAGGGATATCATCCAAAGCTGGAGACTTGGATTTTGACATTGGTAGTCTTCAGTTCACTTGTTAAATCCACTCCAGTTAGTGTAGATGAAGGGGAGACAGGTAAAGAAGGATTTTTAAGCCTTGAGACAATTGAGACATGGATTGTGTATTTTGTCTTATCAAGAAAGGCTGATTGTTATGGCTGCAATAACAACAGGCACAAAAACTCTTCTAAGGAGTTACTTTGAACCCGGTATTACCCTTTACAGATGTTGGTTGTTTATGTACTTGGACATTGCACAGCTGGAAAGAGCCACTGTCAGAATACGTGGGGCCAAGCCCGCAACTCCTATCATTTGGTCACATGCTATCTCCCACTTGCAAGAGCTAATTTAAAAACAATGTTTGGTTTGGTGGATGGGAGATAGCACTGCCCGGCGCTGTCATTTTTCTGTTTTCTATGCCACTCTGGGTTGGTAGCCTTTGAGAATGAGATTTGAATGGACCGACTGAATTTGGAAATACTTAAACATATTCGTCTTTAATCTGTTTCGTTTTGTCCTTTTCATTTGTATGGTGTTGTTTTTGTTTTTAAAACTTTTTTGTACTTGTTTTCCCCCCTACTGAACTGTACATACAGTGTGTGTGTATGTATTGTATCTTGAAACTGTAATTGTTTAGCACATGCAAAAATAAAAATTAATAAATAATTGTTCACAAAAAATATATTATAATTTCTTTGCATGCTTTCTATCTGTTTTTGGTCCTTTAAGTTGAAACTGTTTTTCCATCCCGAAAATGACCACTTAGATGGCCCGCCTAAGAATTTTGCATACAGAAAAAATTGTGTAATTAGCTCCAATGACTGTAGTTTCCTCCATATTAAAGGAATAGTTTGAGATTTTAGCAATGAAGCCCTTTCTCTACTTCCCCAGAGTTGAAAGAAGAGGAACAGCTAACCTGCTAACTGTTCCTGTAGACTTCCAGTCATTGTGCTAATGCTAGTTAGTATTGACTCGTGAAACTACCTATATAATACCTTCATACTGAACACAGAGACATAAAAATGCTATCTACAATGTTATTCTGTTGCAGCTAGCACATAACCCCCATTTGTAAAAATCCTCCCAAAATATTTTTATCACAGAACCCCTGCAGTACCTCCTCGGACCCCAGTTTAATTAGACCTACAGTTGCATAGTGCAGAACTACAAGATGCAAAACCGCATATAGCAAGCTAAGCCCTGTGAGTTTAATTGTCCAATCATGTTGCCTTCTCTGTGTATAGGAACCCCCCCCCCCCTAGTCCTTCTTTAAAAATATAATTAATATGAACAGTACATGGTTGCTGCAGTTTGACAGGGTTTTCATCCTCCCCAAGGCCAGGAGTTTTCCAGGAGTTTTTTAAACCATATGACCTGATTAGAAAAAATTGTAAACATTTAAAATGGTATCAAATTTAGATAAAACTATACTAAATATAATCACCTCACCAAATAACTGATTAAAACACTATTTCGCAAAGGTCTACAGTAGCCTCACCAGCACTCTGTAGGGTAGCACCATGGTGTAGCCGGTTGACAGCTAGCTTCCGTCCTCTGGGTACATTGACTTCAATACAAAACCTAGGAGGCTCATAGTTCTCACCACATTCCATAGACTTACACAGTAATTATGACAACTTCTGGAGGACGTCCTCCAGCCTATCAGAGCTCTTGTAACATGAACTGACATCTTTTCCACCCAATCAAAGCATCAAAGAATTACTCTAGTACTGAAAGCATAAGCTACAGCTAGCTAGCACTGCAGTGTATAACATGTGGTGAGTAGTTGACTCAAAGAGAGAAGGACAATAGTTGAACAGTTTTGAACAAATTAATTCCTTCCAAAATTAAGGAGATGCAAGAGAGAGAGAAATAGAGAGAGAGATTTCGTCATTCTTTTTCACTTTCAGTTTCAGTTATTTAGCTAGCAAATGCAGCTAGCTAGTTTAGCCTACTGAAACACCCTGCTTAAACAGCAGGATGCTATGTTAGGTAGCTGGCTATGACTTTCCATCACAACACTGGAACTCTTCCAAGTCAAGGTAAGCTTTTGGTATTACTAATGTATTGCCTCCGGGGCCCGCCGGTATAACTGCTTACTGACTGTACAGTAACGTTACTGCATGATTGTAGCGGGTTTACTAGCGCATTAGTTCTATTAGCAATGCTGACTATGACGTTACTTTAGCTAATTTGCTGACAACGATGTCGGCTATGTACAGTGGTGTGCCTTGGAAAGTTTTTTTTTCTTGGTCACATACAGCTGATGTGTTGTGTGTTTAATTCCACAAGCAAATGGAAGAGGTGAGAGGAAGAGAGTTGCGAGAAGGAATACAACGTGGCTGCCATGAAAGTAAACTGTGTTTACGCGTGATCAGGGGTATTCATTCCGCCGATTCTGTTGAAAAACATTTCTTAAACGGAAGCAAACGGAACAAAAGGTGGATAAACATACCTGCATTTGTCCAAAATAAACTCTTGTTTGCAACTGTTGGACTAATGATTACACCCTAAATCAGCTAGATGCAGGCAAGAGTGTGCAAGGTGATATTGAATGTCACTGTCTATCTACCTACGTTGTAAACTTTAATTCATAAGTTGTAGCAACCTCATGATGGGTATAGGTCAAATTTAAGTATTATGTAGTAGCCTTAATACCTATCGCTGTTGCATTTCAGGATATGGTTGTTCACTTTTACACACCGCATAACCCCCTACTGTTATTCTCTAAGCTGTTTGAGATGCATGTAAATCATGTTTACCCTCTGACAAAACAAATCACATCATCGTGTCATCAAACTAACATTTTTATCAAAATGCACTTCACCAAACATCTTCAAATAACGACACAAACAGTATGTACGCAGCAAAAAATTACATCAAATGATTGGCTGGTCAAGTAACGGCAGGAGCGTTGGGCCAGTAACCGCACGTTCCGTGGTTTGAATACCCGAGCTGACAAGGTGAAAACATCTGTCAATGTGCCATTGAGCAAAGCACTTAACCCTAACTTTCTCCAGGGGCACTGTACTACTATGCTGTATATGATGATAAAACATATTTTTTTTACACAGTAAGACATCAAGTATGGTTGATATCAAGTAAAATAAGAAAATAAAAACATACAAACAAATAATCCCAACAATCCTCAAATGAACTAGCCACAACAGAAAGGCACTGCGTAATAATAATTTGGTGGGTGCTTATATTTGTTCTATTTCACACATGTACAAGTGTGTATTAATACACGTGTGAGTTGGAAATGTGGTTTTTGCATACACCCCGGAGAGTGGGATCATAGCTAGGGTCTGCCATTATCAGCAGCGAGCCTGGTGCAATTAGGTTTAAGTGCCTTGCTCAAGAGCACATCAACAGATTTTTCACCTTGTCAGCTCGGGATTCGACTAGAGACCTTTCGGTTACAGGCCCAATGCTCTAGCCTAGGCTACCTACCACCCCTCCCACGTGAAGGTATACTCATAAAAACACTATTACCCCTGCCAACTGCTGGAAGTTCATTATGTTTACCAGGGTCGTGTTCATTAGGTACCAAACAGAAAAATGCAGATTGTAGCGGGGAGGGACTACCTAGACTTGGGCATAAGAAATTGTTTAATTGTTGGGCCTTGATTATTCTTTAAGTTCAAACAAAGAGCACTGAATACTAAATTAAAACTGAATACACATTGGTTGAGAATTTTCAGTTGGTTCACATGGAAAACAAACAACAACCCCCTGATAGCTCCTGAAATCATCTGGTATGACGATGCCCATACAGAAAGTATGGTAATATATACAATCTATTTATAGAATTGCCCAAACAAGGAACAAAAGAGAGAAAAGAAAAAGGCAGAAGGAGATGGAAAGTGTTCAGCAGACCCTGATATCCTCCCTGGGGCACGTTCAGCAGACCACAACATTTAGGAACTTTCCGGGAAGAAATGTACAACATAGAACAAACATGCCTCTCCGAGCACGTTGACCGAGGAATCATGTTGGCTATTCATGGCATTTCTATTTGCAACTTTCAACAACATTTGGCAACTGAACGTGGTCCTGGGTAGTAGTCTTGGTTGATTGACAGCAGAGTTAACCAGTTAGAGGCTCTGAGAACGGTTCAGTCCGCCAATGTGATGGACTAACAGCCAATCCCCTGGCACCTTTGGACTGATACTCCTCTGGGACTCCCAGTGTTCTATCTCATGAGGCGTTGCAGAGTCGAGCACAGAGCAGAGCAGTTATAGAGGTCTCTGTCACCCTCTCTGTCACGTACACAGAGGCTGTATCCTCAGTGTCCTCATAATGGAGCCTAATGCTGTTTCTTCTGTGTCTCTGTGATATCCGCTGTGTGTCTGTAATGCTCTATTTGGTCTTGATTCCCTCGAAACCACAGAACTTCCAGCGTTTCTCCAGGCTGGCGCCCACCCCTGTCAGCTCCTGTCTGAAGGTACAGGGCAGCCGACCCAGTAGAGCCCCCACCTGTCCGGTGTTAATCTGAAACACACACACACACTCTATAAATACACAGATTTGATACATACACTGACACACATCCACAGATACAATCACAATACAAACATAACACACAGATTTGATACACAATCCTACAAACTCAAAGAGCCCCACATCTCAGAAGAACTGATCTGAGTGACAAACGCCAACACCAACACAATACACATCACAAGATGAATGCATACAAGGCCCTCCCCCGCCCTCCTTTTGGCAAATCTGACCATGACCCCATCTTGTTGCTCCCCTCGTATAGTCAGAAACTAAAACAGGAAGCGCCTGTGCTATCTATTGCTGGTCTGACCAATCGGATTCCATGCTTCAGGATTGCTTCGATCACATGGACTGGGATATGTTCCGGGTTGCCTCAGATAATAACATTGACGTACAGTATACTCTGACTCGGTGAGCGAGTTTATAAGGAAGTGTATAGGAGATGTTGTACCCACTGTGACTATTAACACCTTCCCTAACCAGAAACCGTGGATTGATGACATCATTCGCGCAAAACTGAAAACACATACCATCACATTTAATCATGGCAAGGCGACTGGAAATATGGCCGAATTTAAACAGTGTAGTTATTCCATCCGTAAGGCAATCAATCAAGCAAAGTGTCAGTATAGAGACGAAGTGGAGTCGCAATTCAATGGCACAGACACGAGACGTATGTGGCAGGGTCTACAGACAATCTCAGATTACAAAAAGAAAACCAGCCCGTTGCAGACATCGAGGTTTTGCTGCCAGAGAAATTAAACAACTTCTTTGCACGCTTTGAGGACAATACAGTGCCACTGACGCGGCCCGCTACCAATGACTGTAGTCTCTCCTTCTCCTTGGCCGACATGAGTAAAACATTTAAACGTGTTAACCCTCGCAAGGCTGCCAGCCCAGACGGCATCTCTAGCCTTGTCCTCAGAGCATGTGCAGACCAGCTGGCTGGTGTGTTTGCGGACATATTAAATCAATCCCTATCCCAGTCTGCTGTCCCCACATGCTTCAAGATGGGCACCATTGTTCCTGTTCCCAAGAAAGCTAAGGTAACTGAACTAAATGACTATCGCCCCGTAGCACTCACTTCTGTCATCATGAAGTGCTTTGGGAGACTAGTCAAGGATCATACCACCTCCACCCTACCTGTCACCATAGACCCACTTCAATTTGCTTACCGCCCCAATAGGTCCACAGACGATGCAATCGCCATCACACTGCACATTGCCCTATCCCATCTGGACAAGAGGAATACCTGTGTAAGAATAATGTTAATTGACTACAGCTCAGCATTCAATACCATAGTACCCTCCAAACTCATCATTAAGCTTGAGACCCTGGGTCTTGACCCCGCCCTGTGCAACTGGGTCCTGGACTTCCTGACGGGCCGCCCCAAGGTGGTGAAGGTAGGAAACAACATCTCGACTCTGCTGATCCACAACACTGGGGTCCCACAAGGGTGCGTTCTCAGCCCCCTTCTGTACACCCTGTTCACCCATGACTGCGTCGCCATGCACACCTTCAACTCAATCATCAAGTTTGCAGACGACACAACAGTGGTAGGCTTGATTACCAACAACAACGAGACAGCCTACAGGGAGGAGGTGAGGGCCTTCGGAGTGTGGTGTCAGGAAAATAACCTCTCACTCAATGTCAGCAAAACAAAAGAGATGATCGTGGACTTCAGGAAACACCAAAGGGAGCACCCCCCCTATCCACATTGACGGGACAGCAGTGGAGAAGGTAGAACGTTTTAAGTTCTTCAGTATACATATCACAGACAAACTGAAATGGTCCACGCACACAGACAGTGTTGTGAAGAAGGTGCAACTACGCCTCTTCAACCTCAGGAGGCTGAAAGAATTTGGCTTGTCACCAAAAACCCTCACTAGCTTTTACAGGTGCACAATTGAGAGCATCCTGTCGGGCTGTATGACAGACTGGTATGGGAACTGCACCGCCAACAACTGCAAGGCTCTCCAGAGAGTGGTGCGGTCTGCACAACGCATCACATGGGGCACACTACCTGCCCTCCAGGACACCTACAACACCCGATGTCACAGGAAGGCCAAAAAGATCATCAGGGACAATAACCACTCGAGCCACTGCATGTTCACCCTGCTTCTGTCCAGAAGGCGAGGTCAGTACAGGTGCATCAAAGCTGGGACAGAAAGATTGAAAATTAGCTTCTATCTCAAGGTCATTAGATTGTTAAACAGCCACCACTAGCACAGAGAGGCAGCTGCCTACCTACAGACTTGATATCATTGGCCACTTTAATAAATGGAACACTAGTCACTTTAATAATGCAACTTTAAGAATGTTTACATATCTCACATTACTCATCTCATATGTATATATAATGTATACTATATCCTTCACTGTCCATTGCATCTTAGCTGCTCTGTCACTGCTCATCCAAATATTTTATACTTATATATTCTTATCCCATTCCTTTACTAGATTGTGTGTATAAGATTTTGTTGTGGAATTTGTTAGATATTGGGTTTTGTTGTGGAATTGTTAGATATTACCTGTTAGATACTGCTGTACTGTCGGATGTAGAAACATTTCAGAAGCATTTCGCTACACTCGCAATAACATCTGGTAACCATGTGTTTGTGACCAATAACATTTGATTTGATTTGACAAACCCACACCTACAGTTGAAGTCAGAAGTTTACATACACTTATGTTGGAGTCATTAAAACTAGTTTTTCAACCACTCCACAAATTTCTTGTTAAAAAAACTATAGTTTTGGCAAGTCGGTTAGGACATCTACTTTGTGCATGACACAAGTAATTTTTCCAACAATTGTTTACAGACAGATTATTTCACTTATAATTCACTGTATCACAATTCCAGTGGGTCAGAAGTTACATTACACTAGGTTGACTGTGCCTTTAAACAGCTTGGAAAATTCTAGAAAATTATGTCATGGCTTTAGAAGCTTCTGATAGGCTAATTGACATAATTTGAGTCAATTGGAGGTGTACCTGTGGATGTATTTCAAGCCTACCTTCAAACTCAGTGCCTCTTTGCTTGACATCATGGGAAAATCAAGAGAAATCAGCCAAGACCTCAGAAAAAAAATTGTAGACCTCCACAAGTCTGGTTCATTCATGGGAGCAATTACCAAATGCCTGAAGGTACCACGTTCATCTGTACAAACAATAGTACGCAAGTATAAACACCATGGGACCACGCAGCCGTCATACCATTCAGGAAGGAGAAGCGTTCTGTCTCCTAGAGATGAACATCCATTGGTGCGAAAAGTGCAAATCAATCCCAGAACAACAGCAAAAGACCTTGTGAAGATGCTGGAGGAAACAGGCACAAAAAGTATCTATATCCACAGTAAAACGAGTCCTATATCGACATACCTGAAAGGCCGCACAGCAAGGAAGAAGCCACTGCTCCAAAACCGCTATTAAAAATCCAGACTACGGTTTGCAACTGCACATGGGGACAAAGATCGTACTTTTTGAAGAAATGTCCTCTGGTCTGATGAAACAAAAATAGAACTGTTTGGCCATAATGACCATCGTTATGTTTGGAGGAAAAAGGGGGAGGCTTGCAAGCCGAAGGACACCATCCCAACCGTGAAGCATGGGGGTGGAAGCATCATGTTGTGGGGGTGCTTTGCTGCAGGTGGGACTGGTGCACTTCACAAAATAGATGGTATCATGAGGAAAAAATGATGTGGATATATTGAAGCATCATGTCAAGACATCAGTCAGGAAGTTAAAGCTTGGTCGCAGAATGGGACTTCCAAATGGAAAATAACCCCAAGCATACTTCCAGTTGTGGCAAAATGGTTTAAGGACAACAAAGTCAAGGTATTGGAGTGGCCATCACAAATCCCTGACCTCAATCCTATAGAACATTTGTGGTCAGAACTGAAAAAGCCTGTATGAGCAAGGAGGCCTACAAACCTAACTCAGTTACACCAGCTCTGTCAGGAGGAATGGGCCAACTTATTCACCCAACTTATTGTGGGAAGCTTGTGGAAGGCTACCCGAAATGTTTGACCCAAGTTAAAGAATTGAAAGGCAATGCTACCAAATACTAATTGAGTGTATGTAAACTTCTGACCCACTGGGAATGTGATGAAAGAAATAAAAGCTGAAATAAATCATTCTCTCGGCTATTATTCTGACATTTCACATTCTTAAAATAAAGTGGTGATCCTAACTGAGCTAAGAAGAGGATAACATTTCAGGAATTGTGAAAACTGAGTTAAATGTATTTGTAAACTTCCAACTGTATATCCTATATTCATGTATATAGTACTGAAGCACTGGGAGATACAGAGAGATATCCTTTCCTTATGTCTACAGTACTGGAGCTATGGGAGATACAAGGAAATAGCATACACTGTATCTGGAGGGGGTGAGAGGAGAGGAAAGTTAATGGCTTAGCATCAACCCCAACTCAAACCTGAAGCGGAGCCTGCATCAAGGGCCTGAAATTTGATGAGACTGCACAAGAAGACTTTGGCTGCACCATGGGACTCTGCCCGCACTAGGGGATTCAAGGCTGACTGAGCCAGGAGGCTCAAACTGCGCAGTGGGGCTCTGGCATACATCAGGCCCATATGTCAACCCAGTGGGGATGCTTAATCCGTGACATGGTGTGTGTGTTGGAGCGAGGAGAAAGGACAGCTTGCTGTGTGTGTGTGTGTGTGCGTGTGTGTGTGTGTGTGGTGTGTGTGGTGTGTGTGTGTGTGTGTGTGTGTGTGTGTGTGTGTGTGTGTGTGTGTGTGTGTGTGTGTGTGTGTGTGTGTGTGTGTGTGTGTGTGTGTGTGTGTGTGTGTGTGTGTGTGTGTGTGTGTGTGTGTGTGTGTGTGTGTGTGTGTGTGCGATTTGCAGCAAGGTGCCAGGATGCCTCTATTGCTCAGCTGGTTGAGTGTGTGATAATGTATTGTAAGGGTGTTTTCATACCTAGCCCTCATAAAAATAACCAATCTCAGGCCTCTTTAAAGTGAACTCTGGGGTAAAAAAAGCAAAATAACTCAGTTCTCTTTGTATTTACACTGCTCTAGCCTTTGAATGAGGACCCAACTCTAACCTCATGACCAAAAACACACATTGCTCTAAATGTCATAACCCTCTGAAGTCTTCAGTGGTCTTATGTGGACTGTGTCAATGTGCATTCTATAGGAAGTTCACCCCTATTGATAAAACTAACACAGTGTATGGTTGTATTGGACATGTGAGGCATGCACTTCTATGTTTACGTTCCACTCTCTGGGTGATTCTGACTGTATCTCTCCTAGTTGGGCAGGATAGCAACCCTGATAACGTGCTCTTCAACCCATTAGATATTAATGAAGCGAATGATCAATATAATGATTGTGTTTCTCCAGATTCAAATTTCCTGACATTTTCCAGAAATAAGTATCTCATCTCTATACTGTAGCAGTTTATCTAATTCCAAGCTTATTTTCTACCTTTCATTTGAACGTTCGCAGTCTTCCTAAAAATCAGGACCACCTTGTTCATTATCTGTCTTCTCTCAGTCATGAGTTTTCCGTTGTTGCCCTTTCAGAATCATGGTTGACTGAAGAGACAACCATGCTTTATGACATGTCTCCTTGTCTTTATAATGCTGTTCACCACTGTAAACCATCAAGTGGGAGGAGGAGTGTCCATTTTTGTTGATAAATTATTTGTTAGAGAGGAACTTTCACTTACATCTGATAACATTGATGTTGAATCTCTTTTCATATAAATCCCTCCTGTAATTTTTGGGGTGGAAAAAGTGGTAATTGGATGCATCTATTGACCCCCCGATTCTGACATTGGCAGTTTCCTTGATATCCTTGCATCAACCTTGGATTTTATTAATAATGAAGATAAAAATTTGTTTTCTATTGGGTGATTACAATTTATTTAAAAGTGAGAACCACTCACTGACCTCAGATTTTTGTAATACTTTATACTCCAGCTATCTATATACTAGAGGTTGACCGAATAATCGGAATAGCCGATAAATTAGGGCCGATTTCAAGTTTTCTTAACAATCGGTAATCATCGTTGTTGTAATCGGCCATAATCGGTGTCCATTGCACTCCACGAGGAGACTGTGTGGCAGGCTGACTACCTGTTACGCGTGTCACGTCTGTTCCCGCTCTTCCCTTCCCCTGGCGCTTGAGGGCGCCAGTTTCCCTGCATCACACGCTCCTGCCATCATCACTCACACCTGTCCTCCCTCGTCACTCGCTTCAGCGTTATTGGACTCACCTGGACTCACTTATCACCTGTTATTTCCTCCCCTATATTTGTCAGTTCTCCAGCTCTGTTCCCCGCTGCTGCATTGTATTGTTTTTGTCTTTTTAATTTGTTTCTGACGCTGTTCCTGCCTCGTCTCTGTTCGTCATAATTAAATGTTTTACTCCCCGTACCTGCTTCGTCTCTCCAGCGTCATTCCGCGTGACAACGCGAGTGCAGCAAGGAGCCAAGGTAAGTTGCTAGCTAGCATTAAACGTATCTTATAGAAAACAATCAATCTTAACATAATCACTAGTTAACTACACATGGTTGATATTACTAGTTTATCTAGCTTGTCCTGCATTGCATATAATTGATGCGGTGCCTGTTAATTTATCATCGATTCACAGCCTACTTCGCCAAACTGGTGATGATTTAACAAGCGCATTCACAAAAAAAGCACTGTCGTTGCACCAATGTGTACCTAACCATAAAAATCAATGCCTTTCTTAAAATCAATACACAAGTATATATTTTTAAACCTGCATATTTAGTTAATATTGCCTGCTAACATTAATTTATTTTAACTAATGAAATTGTGTCACTTCTCTTGCGTTCTATGCAAGCAGAGTCAGGGTATATGCAGCAGTTTGGACTGCCTGGCTCGTTGCGAACTGTGTGAAGACCATTTCTTCCTAACAAAGACCGTAATTCATTTGCCAGAATTGTACATAATTATGACATAACATTGAAGGTTGTGCAATGTAACAGCAATATTTAGACTTAGGGATGGCACCCGTTAGATAAAATAAGGAACGGTTCTGTATTTCACTGAAAGAATAAACGTTTTGTTTTTGAAAATGATAGGTTCCGGATTTAACCATATTAATGACCTAAGGCTCGTATTTCTGTGTTATTATATTATATTTAAGTCTATGATTTGATATTTGATAGAGCAATCTGACTGAGTGGTGGTAAGCAGCAGCAGGCTCGTAAGCATTCATTCAAACAGCACTTTCCTGCATTTGCCAGCAGCTCTTCGCTGTGCATGACTTCAAGCCTATCATCTCACGAGATTCGGCTGGCAATACTATAGTGCCTATAAGAACATTCAATAGTCAAAGGTATATGGAATACAAAATGGTATAGAGAGAAATAGTCCTATAATTCCTATAATAACTACAACCTAAAGCTTCTTACCTGGGAATATTGAAGACTCATGTTAAAAGGAACCACCAGCTTTGATATGTTCTCATGTTCTGAGCAAGGAACTTAAACATTAGCTTTTTTACATGGCAAATATTGCACTTTTACTTTCTTCTCCAACTTTTTTTTTGCATTATTTAAACCTAATTGAACATGTTTCATTATTTATTTGAGACTAATTTGATTTTATTGATGTATTATATTAAGTTAAAATAAAAGTGTTCATTCAGTATTGATGTAATTGTCATTATTACAAATATATATATAAAAATCGGTATCGGCTTTTTGGGTCCTCCAATAATCGGTATCGGCGTTGAAAAATCATAATCGGTCGACCTCTACTATATACCCTCATTTATAGGTCCACAGGAGTGACCAGTTCATCTGCTACCCTTATTAATATATTTTTTTAACATTCTTTGAATAATGTGGCTAATACAAATATACTTTATACTGACATTTCTGACCACTTTCCAATTCCCCACATCTCGTTGGCAGAAATAAACAGATGGGAATGATTAGTAGCATTAAATGTAGAATATTTAACAAATGTAATTGTGAGCGCTATAAGATGCTTCAGTTTGATCCTCCTGATGTAATGGAGGTGAGTGAGGTAATTGGTCATTTAAAGATATCAGCAGCAGGTCATGATGAGATTGGTGCCTCTTTGGTGAAACCAGTGTCTTCCTCGATTACTGAGCCTCTAACGTATATCTTCATCTATGCAAACTGGTATTGTTCCTGAAGATTCGAAAATTGCCAAAGTTATACCCCTCTATAAATCTGGGATCTTTAACAAATTATCGGCCAATATCTGCACTACCATGTTTTTCTAAAATCCTAGAAAAATGGTGGTTAAAACCTGTTGAGGATAGAGGGCGCTATTTACACTTTGGGGGAAAATCGTGCCCAATTTAAACGGCCTCGTACTCTATTCTTGCTCGTACAATATGCATATTATTATTACTATTGGATAGAAAACACTCTCAAGTTTCTAAAACCGTTTGAATTATATCTGTGAGTAAAACAGAACTCATTTTGCAGCAAACTTCCTGTCAGAAAGTGAAAAATCTGAAATCCAGGCTCTGTTTCAGGGCCTCCCTAATCGTTTGCTTGAATTCTATTAGTATACATGCACTTCATACGCCTTCCACTAGATGTCAATAGGCTGTGAGAGGTGAAATGGGGTCTCTAGCTCTTTCTATGGTGAAAAGAGACAGCTTGGAATGACATGACCCCAGAATTCCTTTGTTCAGGAAGCGCATAAAGGTCACCAGTATTGGCATCTGAAAAGCATTCGTTATAGACGTGTTATATCTCCGGCTTTGATTTTATTTGATAAATGTAATAATATCATCGTGAAGTACGTTTTTTCAATATAGTTTTATTAGATTATTAAATTTTTTCCGGGAGTTTAGACGTGTTGCGTTCTTTGCGTTTGGTGACGATGGACAGCTTAGCGCCACTTAGCTAGTTTTGCTTGCTCATTCGAGAAGGAAAAATGCCATTCTAAAACCAAACAACGATTGTTCTGGACAAAGGACCCCTTGTACAACATTCTGATGGAAGATCATCAAAAAGTATGACCCATTTATGATGGTATTTCATATATCTGTCGAACATGTTTACTTTTAGTTAGCGCCCAGATTTTGGGGGCTCTCTCGCAATAACGTAAGCTGCATATCGTAATGAAGTTCTTTTTAGAATTCTAACACGGCGATTGCATTAAGAACTAGTGTATCTATCATTTCCTATACAACATGTATTTTTTAGTAAAGATTATGAATAGTTATTTGGTCAGAATAGGTGAGTGTCAGAAAAATATCCGAACATTCTGGGAAAAATATGCTAAGTTTTCAGAATGTGTAACCACGGATTTCAGCTCTAAATATGCACATTTTCGAACAAACCATATATGTATTGTGTAATATGATGTTATAGGACTGTCATCTGATGAAGGTTTATGAAGGTTAGTGAAAATTAATATATTTTGCTGGTTTATTCGCTATCGCTAACGTGCCTATTGCTATCGCTAACGTGCCTTGATGAATGAATGCGGTTGTGTGGTAGGCTATTGTAGTAAGCTAATATAATGCTATATTGTGTTTTCGCTGTAAAACACTTAAAAAATCGGAAATATTGGCTGGATTCACAAGATGTTTGTTTTTAATTTGCTGTACACCATGTATTTTTCAGAAATGTTTTATGATGAGTATTTAGGTATTTCACGTTGGTCTCTATAATTACTCTGGCTGCTTCGGTGCTATTTTTGATGGTAGCTGTGATGGTAGCTGCAATGTAAAACTGATTTATACCTCAAATATGCAAATTTTTCGAACAAAACATAGATTTATTGTGTAACATGTTATAGGACTGTCATCTGATGAAGTTGTTTCTTGGTTAGTTTGGTTGGTTCTTGGTTAGTTTGGTTGGTTTCGTGCATGCTACCTGTGCTGTGAAAAATGTCTGTGCTTTTTTGTATTTGGTGGTGAGCTAACATAAATATATGTGGTGTTTTCGCTGTAAAACATTTTAAAAATCGGACATGTTGACTGGATTCACAAGATGTGTATCTTTAATTTGCTGTATTGGACTTGTTAATGTGTGAAAGTTAAATATTTCTCAAAAATATTTTTTGAATTTCGCGCTCTGCCTTTTCAGTGGAATGTGGGAGGAGTTCCGCTAGCGGAACGCTGGGGCTAGACAGGATAAGAGAATGTTGAAACATTTAAATCAACACTGTATTCTATATGAGCACCAATAAGGTTTTCGTAAAACCTACTCCACAGATATGTCTCTTTTGCAACTTGTGGATAGAAGCTTTACAGCCCTTAACAACAATGAATACGCTCTTGGAATCTTTTTAGATTTATCCAAAGCGTTTGACATGGTTGATCATGAAATATGACTCTCTAAATTGTATTATTACGGTTTCCATGATTATATATATTATTTATTATATAATTATGTTTATGATAGAGAACAATGTGTTTATGCAAATGGCTGTGTATCTACCAGGGTCAAGTCATCCTGCGGTGTGCCACAAGGTTCTATAATTGGACCTTTGTTATTCCTAATTTATACCAATGACCTTGCTGCTATGTCTTCTACCATACTTCCCCTTCTCTTTGCTGATGACACCAATTTGATTTTATCGCACAAGAATTTTGATTCACTAATTAATGAAGCCAACTCAGGTATGGCCACATCTTTGGAATGGTGTCAGATAAACAAATTATCTTTAAATGTTAAAAAATATAACTTTATTGTATTCACTAGTAAGAATAAGAAATATTGTAAAAAATAAAATAAAAAAGAGCCATAATCTAAATTGGTGGGAATGAAATGGAACAAGTCACATCCACTAGCTTCCCCCAAGTTCTAGTTGATGAAAAGTTATCCTGGAACAATTTGTCATAAATTTAGTGGTTTGGTTCATCAGGCTTGCTTCCTAACTCTTTACTATAGCTTAATTTATCCATATCTCATTAACTATAATATTGTCTGGGCCAGTATATAGGGCTCCTACCTACACAAATGACTCATCATACAGCAAGACTAGCCACCACTTCTCATTACCTGGCTCCATCTACACCTTTGTTTAAGAAACTCAATTTCTTGTCTATTTACGACATTAATGTACGCCAATTACGCACTTTCATCTACAAATACTCATAGTCAGACAGTTTATCTAAACCCTTCAATGGATTCTTCCAGGTTAATTCTGAAATCCATCTATTTAACATAAGACACTGCGATAACCTTCACCCTCCCCATTGCCGCACCTCACGTAGTCAATTCTCTTTCAGATACAGAGGTACCATACTCTGGAATTCTTATCTTCACATTGCCAAAACCTCATCATCCCTAAATAACTTCAAGCGAACACTAGGGGTCAGCCTGACTACCCAATAATCCCCTCCATGTAGCCTAACTTTCTCACACACACACGCACACACGCACACACACACACACACACACACACACACACACACACACACACACACACACACACACACACACACACACACACACACACACACACACACACACACACACACACACACACACACACACACACACACACACACACACACACACACAATCAAACAGAGTTTTTCTTGTATACTGAGTATGTCACGTACAATTATAATTCATATTTATTGTTTAACTGATAGAACAAACTTTTTTTGTGTACTTATGAGTAAAACCTAATTTTGCGAGTTCACTTCAGCTATTTTGTGGTCCGAGTCCTCTTTGTATTCACATTGCTATGTTTAGAAAGGAATCAAGGTGGGTGTGTCAGTATGTGTGTGTGTGCCAGCAGTACCTTGGTGCCCAGCTGCTGTAGGTAAGAGAAGATGTATTCGATGCTGGCTCCAAACGGGTGGACATGGAGGAACGTAGAGATGATCCCTGAGGAAGGACAAACAGAGACATCAATACAGCTGTCAATCAAACTGGAATACCATATTAACATGTAGTTTAATTCTCTATAACTACAACCCTACAATCATATGTACAAACACCTCAATTCAGTCTGAGTGTTGATTTACACATCTGTTCAAAATGAAAGCCAGCGAGAATATGCCATCCAATAGACATAAGAGTATCAAACTGTATTCTATTAACCTATAGCTAACCTACAGCTAACCTAGCACATCATCGTCTATGCTCGGATAGGGCACGTATGCTCGGATACGCTTACCCGTGACATACAGTGCATTCAGAATGTATTCAGACCCCTTCACTTCTCCACATTTTGTTACGTTACAGCCTTATTCTAAAATGGATTAAATAAAACATTTTCCTCATCAATCTACACACAATACCCCATAATGACAAAGTGAATACAGGTTTTTAGAAAAGTTAGCAAATGTACAAAAAAAACAGAAATACCGTAAATATTCAGAGCCTTTGCTATGAGACTCGAAATTGAGCTCAGGTGCATCCTGTTTACATTGATCATCCTTGAGATGTTTCTGCAACTTGATTGGAGTCCACCTGTGGTAAATTCAATTGATTGGACATTATTTGAAAAGGCACACATCTGTCTATATAATATCCCACAGTTGACAGTGCATGTCAGAGCAAAAACCAAGCCATGAGGTCGAAGGAATTGTCTGTAGATCTCCGAGACAGGATTGTGTCGAGGTAAAGATCTGGGGAAGGGTACCAAAAACTTTGTGCAGCATTGAAGGTTCCCCAAAACACAGTGGCCTCCATCATAGTTAAATGGAAGTTTGGAACCACCAAGACTCTTCTTAAAGCTGGCTGCTCGGCCAAACTGAGCAATCGGGGGAGAAGGGCCTTGGTCAGGGAGGTGACCAAGAACCCGATGGTCACTCTGACAGAGCTCCAGCATTCCTCTGTGGAGATGGGAGAACCTTCCAGGAGGACAACCATCTCTGCAACCATCTCTGCAGCACTCCACTAGGCCTTTATGGTAGAGTGGCCAGTTGGAAGACACTCCTCAGTAAAATGCACATGGCAGCCCGCTTAGAGTTTGCCAAAAGGCAGCTAAAGGACTCTCAGACCATGAGAAACCAGATTGTCTGGTCCAATGAAACCAAGATTGAACTGTTTGGCCTGAATACCAAGCGTCTGGAGGAAACCTGGCACCATCCCTACAGTGACGCCTCACAAATCCTCAACTGGCCGCTTCATTAAATTGTACCTGCAAAACACCAGTCTCAACATCAGCATTGAACGGTAGTGTATATAAATGTAACATTTTAGTTTATTTTTTAAAATATATATTAGCAAACATTTCTAAACCTGCTTCTGCTTTGGCATTATGAGGTATTGTGTGTAGATTGATGAGGAAAAAACTGTAACGTAATAAGGCTGTAGTGACAAAGTGGAAAAAGTCAAGGGATTTGAATACTTTCCGAATGCACTGTATTTAGTGATGCATCGCCTAGAAGCCACTGATGCAGACCTTTGGAACATCTACATTTTAAAAAGTAGAATAAATATAGCCTACACCGTCACAATAAATCCATCATTTATTATACACAGGTCTAAAGAAACATGAAGAAAATGTAGTCTAAGAAAATGTAGTCTATTTCAGAAGAACAGAATAGCATACTCTGAGTTGTCCTTATGTTAGGCCCTGATCTGGCTATGCCATATGGCTGTGGGCTACGATAGCTCATTTAGCAGAAAAGATTACCCTAGAATTCCATGGCATTATTTTGTATTATTTTATAGTATGAAGTGTTTTCCAAGGAAGTGCACACATGTGGATATCCTGTGTTGAGTGGTTAACAAAAACAGGTTATATATACAACTTTAGTTGTGATACGAACACTGGGCTATATGTTTAGATATTTATACATTTTAAGGCTAAATGATGCGACTGAAGAGGATTTGATAAAAGTCGTATGAAAGGCACGAGCTCTGATTTGTTTCTTATGCAGGCTGCACACACTTCATCAGTATCTCATTCACAATTTGACAAGCACTTGATAATATTCTCACGAGGCCTTGAATTTCTCGGTGGCATCCCCCTTGTGTGTCCATAATGCCCCCTAAAAAAATCCATTCCTTTTGCTGCCAAATTGGTCATTGTGCCCTTGGTGTCACGACTTCCGCCGAAGTCGGTCCCTCTCCATGGTCGGGCGGTGTTCGGCGGTCGACGTCACCGACCTTCTAGCCATCACTGATCCATTTTTCATTTTCCATTGGTTTTGTCTTGTCTTCCTTCACACCTGGTTCCAATCCCATCAATTACATGTTGTGTATTTAACCCTCTGTTTCCCCTCATGTCCTTGTCGGAGATTGTTTTGATTGTATGTGATGTGCTATTTAGTGTTGGTGTGCGACGGGTTTTGTACCCACTTTGTTATTTTGTACATTTTGGTTGTTTTGTAGTTTTGTCAGCATTTATTAACTTCTTATGGCTGGGGGCAGTATTGAGTAGCTTGGATGAATAAGGTGCCCAGAGTAAACTGCCTGCTACTCAGGCCCAGAAGCTAAGATATGCATATTATTAGTAGATTTGGATAGAAAACACTCTGAAGTTTCTAAAACTGTTTGAATGATGTCTGTGAGTAAAACAGAACTCACATGGCAGGCAAAAACCTGAGAAAAAATCCAACCAGGAAGTGGGAAATCTGAGGTTTGTAGGTTTGCCTATCCAATATACAGTGTCTATGGGGTCATATTGCACTTCCTAAGGCTTCCACTAGATGTCAGCAGTCTTTATAACCTTGTTTGATGCTTCTACTGTGAAGGATAAGGGAATAAGAGCTGATTGAGTCAGGGCTCTGGCAGAGTGACACGAGCTCACTCAGGCGCACCCCCGTGAGAGGTAGCTGCGTTCCATCGCATTTCTACAGACAAAGGAATTCTCCGGTTGAAACAATATTGAAGATTTATGTTAAAAACATCCTAAAGATTGATTCTATACATCGTTTGACATGTTTCTACGAACTGTAATGGAATTTTTGACTTCATCTGGCCTGCGCGTCATGAATTTTGATTTTGGAACTAAACGTGCAAACAAAAAGGAGGTATTTGGACATAAATTATGGACTTTAACGAACAAAACAAACATTTATTGTGGAACTGGGATTCCTGGGAGTGCATTCCGATGAAGATCAAAGGTAAGTGAATATTTATAATGCTATTTCTGACTTCTGTTGACTCCACAACATGGCGGGTACCTGTATGGCTTGTTTTTTGTGTCTGAGCGCCGTACTCAGATTATTGCATGGTGTGCTTTTTCCGTAAAGTTTTTTTGAAATCTTACACAACGGTTGCATTAAGGAGAAGTTGATCTAAAGTTCCATGTAAAACACTTGTATCTTTAATCTATGTTAATTATGAGTATTTCTGTAAATTGACGTGGCTCTCTGCAAAATCACCGGATGTTTTGGAGGCAAAACATTACTCAACATAACGCGGCAATGTAAACTAAGATTTTTGGATATAAATATGAACTTTATCGAACAAAACATACATATATTGTGTAACATGAAGTCCTATGAGTGTCATCTGATGAAGACCATAAAAGGTTAGTGATTAATTTGATCTCTATTTCTGCTTTTTGTGACTCCTCTCTTTGGCTGGAAAAATGGCTGTTTTTCTGTGACTAGGTACTGACCTAACATAATCCGATGGTGTCCTTTCGTCGTAAAGCCTTTTTGAAATCGGACACGGTGGTGGGATTAACAACAAGTGTATCTTTAAAATGGTGTAAAATACTTGTATGTTTGAGGAATTTTAGTTATGAGATTTCTGTTTGAATTTGGCGCTAGTGAGGGAGATATGAGTCTCCAACTTCAGAGATTTTTGCAGTTCCTTCCAGTCATTGGCAGCAGAGAACTGGAAGGAAAGACGACCAAAGGAGGAATTGGCTTTGGGGGTGACAAGTGAGACATACCTGCTGGAGCGCGTGCTGCTATGGTGACCAGTGAGCTGAGAAAAGGCGAGGCTTTACCTAGCAGAGACTTGTAGATAACCTGTAGCCAGTGGGTTTGGCGACGAGTATGAAGCGAGGGCCAACCAACGAGAGCGTACAGGTCGCAATGGTGGGTAGTGTATGGGGCTTTGGTGACAAAACGGATGGCACTGTGATAGACTGCATCCAGTTTGTTGAGTAGAGTGTTGGAGGCTATTTTATAGATGACATCACCGAAGTCGAGGATCGGTAGGATGTTTTACGAGGGTATGTTTGGCAGCATGAGTGAAGGATGCTTTGTTGCGATATAGGAAGCCAAATCTAGATTTAATTTTGGATTGGAGATGCTTAATGTGAGTCTGGAAGGAGAGTTTACAGTCTAACCAGACACCTAGGTATTTGTAGTTGTCCACGTATTCTAAGTCAGAGCCGTCCAGAGTAGTGATGCTGGACGGGCGAGCAGGTGCACGCAGTGATCAGTTGAATAGCATGCATTTAGTTTGACTTGCATTTTAAGAGCAGTTGGAGGCCACGGAAGGAGAGTTGTATGGCATTGAAGCTCGTCTGGAGGTTAGTTAACTTCTTGGAACTATAGGGGGTGCTGTTCCGCATTAGCATATTTGGGTCTCCAAATTAAACTGCCTCGTGCTAAATTCTTGATCGTACAATATGCATATTATTGTTATTATTGGATAGAAAACACTTTCTAGTTTCTATAGCCGTTGGAATTTTGTCTCTGAGTGGTACAGAACTATATCTACAGCACTTTTCATGACAGGGGTCAGATTTCAGAAATTTTTACCCCTGATCTGGAGTCTGTTTTTAAGGTGACAGTGAATGCTATGAAGAAACCGACACTGCCTACGTCTTCCTCTGGGTGTCTGTACGTCATCACGTTTTGAATGGAATCGATTGCACAATCACAGCCACTATAAAAGAACAAAACGTAGAGGTACCTCCCTTTCTCGTCGCGCGCCTGAAGCGTGAAGGACATCGGACTTGCCTCATTCCAAATCGTTGTCTAACCAGCAATATTTCTCTGGTCATGTTTTTACTCGTTATAGTTGTTAAAAACATCATAATGTAGTTAATTTGAACCGTTTTATAGCAATTTATATCCGTTTAGTGCGATTCTGAGGAATTTATTTGTCGTGCACTTTCTAGCTTTGGGAACGTTTCGGGGTCTCGGTCGTTGTTAGTGGACATTTCGAAGGACAGAGGACATCTATCGACCAAAAGAAGATTACAACATAGAAAGGATACATTGCCCAAGAATCTGATGGAAGAACAGCTCAAAGTAAGCAATATTTAATATGATAAATCGTTGTTCTGTCGAAATATTTTAAACGCATATTTCGCCATTTTGTTTGTTATCGCGTCACTTGGCGAACCCTGTATTGAAAAGTAAGGATAATTTAAAAAATGTAAGTCAGCGGTTGCATTAAGAACTAATTTGTCTTTCGATTCCTGTCAACCCTGTATTTTTTAGTCAAGTATATGATTAGCTTTCAATTAAACTAGATCACTCTGAAAGATGACGTCAGACATTTTGAGGCTTGATTTCCTAGTATTTTCATTGTGTAACCACGGTTTTGTATGGCTAAATATGCACCTTTTCGAACAAACTGTATATGTATGTTGTAAAATGATGTTACAGGAGTGTCATCGGAAGAATTCTGAGAAGGTTAGTGAAAAAATTAATATATTTTGGCGGTGATTACGTTATAGTGCTCTTTGGCTGGAATCGATGCTCTGGTAACGTTTTCACATGTGGTATGCTAACTTATCGATTTATTGTGTTTTCGCTGTAAAACGCTTAGAAAATCTGAAATATTGTCTGGAATCACAAGATCTGGGTCTTTCCATTGCTATGCTTTGTCTATTCTTATGAAATGTTTTATTAAGAGTAAATTGGTCATACACGTTGCTCTCTATAGTAATTCTAGTCGTCTTGTGATGGTCGGTGCAATTGTAAACTGTGATTTCTACCTGAAATATGCACTTTTTTCTAACAAAACCTATCCTATACCATAAATATGTTATCAGACTGTCATCTGATGAGGTTTTTTATAGGTTATTGGCTATCAATATCTTAGTTTAGCCGAATTGGTGATAGCTACTGGTGGAGAGAAAAAATGGTGGACAAAGAAATTGTGTATTTTGCTAACGTGTTTAGCTAATAGATTTACATATTTTGTCTTCCCTGTAAAACATTTTAAAAATCTGAAATGGTGGCTTTATTCACAAGATCTGTATCTTTCATCTGGTGTCTTGGACTTGTGATTTAATGATATTTAGATGCTACTATCTACTTGTGAAGCTATGCTAGCTATGCTAATCAGTGTGTGGGGGGATGGGGGGTGATCCCGGACCCGGGGTAGAGGCTCGTTAGAGGTTAACAGTGTCCAAAGAGGGGCCAGAAGTATACAGAATGGTGTCATCTGCGTAGAGGTGTATCAGAGAATCACCAGCAGCAAGAGCAACATCATTGACGTATACAGAGAGGAGAGTCGGCCCGAGGATTGAACTCTGTGGCACCCCCATAGAGACTGCCAGAGGTCCGGACAACAGGCACACCGATTTGACACACTGAACTCTACCAGAGAAGTAGTTGGTAAACCAGGCGAGGCAATCATTTGAGAAACCAAGGCTGTCGAGTCTGCCAATAAGAATGTGGTGATTGACAGAGTTGAAAGCCTTGGCCAGGTCGGTGAATACGGCTGCACAGTAATGTCTCTTATCGATGGCGGTTATGATGTCGTTTAGGACCTTGAACGTGGCTGAGGTGCACCCATGACCAGCTCTGAAACAAGATTGCATAGCGGGGAAGGTACGGTGGGATTCGAAATGGTCGGTAATCTGTTTGTTAACTTGGCTTTCGAAGACCTTAGAAAGACAGGGTAGGATAGATATAGGTCTATAGCAGTTTGGGTCTAGAGTGTCACCCTCTTTGAAGAGGGGGATGACTGCGGCAGCTTTCCAATCTTTGGGAATCTCAGACGATACGAAAGAGGTTGAACAGGCTAGTAATAGGGGTTGCAACAATTTCGGCAGATAATCTTAGAAAGAGAGGGTCCAGATTGTCTAGCCCGGCTGATTTGTAGGGGTCCAGATTTTGCAGCTCTTTCAGAACTTCAGCTATCTGGATTTGGGTAAAGGAGAAATGGTGGAGGCTTTGGCGGGTTGCTGTGGAGGGTGCCGGGCAGTTGACTGGGGTAGCCAGGTGGAAAGCATGGCTAGCCGTAGAGAAATGCTTTTTGAAATTCTCAATTATAGTGGATTTATCGGTGGTGACAGTGTTTCCTAGCCTCAGAGCAGTGGGCAGCTGGGAGGAGGTGCTCTTATTCTCCATGGACTTTACAGTGTCCCAGAACTTTGAGTTAGTACTACAGGATGCACATTTCTGTTTGAAAAAGCTAGCCGTAGCTTTCCTAACTGCCTGTGTATCTTTGGCTCCTAACATCCCTGAAAAGTTGCATATCACGGGGGCTATTTGATGCTAATGCAGAACGCCACAGGATGTTTTTGTGCTGGTCAAGGGCAGACAGGTCTGGAGTAAACCAAGGACTATATCTATTCCTAGTTCTACATTTTTTTGAATGGGGCATGCTTATTTAAGATGGCGAGGAAGGCACTTTTAAAGAATAGCCAGGCATCATCTACTGATGGGATGAGGTCAATGTCATTCCAAGATACCCCGGCCAGGTCGATTAGAAAGGCCTGCTCTCAGAAGTGTTTTGGGGAGCGTTTGACAGGGATGAGGGGTGGTTGTTTGGTCGCAGACCCATTACGGATGCAGGCAATGAGGCAGTGATCGCTGAGATCTTGATTGAAAACAGCAGAGGTGTATTTGGAGGGCGAGTTAGTTAGGATGACATCTATGAGGGTTCCCGTGTTTACAGATTTGGAGTTGTGCCTGGTAGGTTCATTGATAATTTGTGTGATGCCTAAGGCATGTTCACACAGATGAGCAGGGACCCTGGGCATCTTCCTTTGAGTGTTTTTCAGAGTCAGTAGAAAGGCCTCTTTAGTGTCCTAAGTTTTCATAACTGTGACCTTAATTGCTTACCGTATGTCACAGGTGCATGTTCATTAATTGTTTATGGTTCATTGAACAAGCATGGGAAACAGTGTTTAAACCCTTTACAATGAAGATCTGTGAAGTTATTTGTATTTTTATGAATTATCTTTGAAAGACAGGGTCCTGAAAAAGGGACATTTATTTTTAGAGTTTATATCATTCACAAGTGATAGGCTAATATTGTCACCCATCAGACTATTCTTAATTTAATGTTGTCTTTCATATACTTAATAATATGTGTGAAATTATTTTTGATTTAGAATGAACCATTATCATGCAACTGTCTCGGAACAGGGGCATGGGAAAAAAATACATAACATCTATGCACTTAAATAGTGAATGGAGTCCGCCAAGTAGGCTATACTCCTGTTGAAAGAGAAGCAAAAGTTTCATTAATAAAACAAAAACTCTACACTGATGCAAGCCTCCGAGGTTAGATAACTGTTCGTGTTTGTGTCAGCAGTTTAACCACGCGCCAAATATGCACAGTAAGAAAATACCACAACAGAGAAAATTGTCACTTAGCACAGTGTCACAGGACACCTTCAGCTAAACAATCAGCTATGAGGTGCACAGCAAAGAGCGTCCTCTTTTTTTATGGCCAATTCATTTTCTTTGATTTCACGTAAATAGCATCCGAGAATAGACGACATTTCGCTACAGTTAACCTACAGCTAACCTATTGCTAACCCGCAGCTAACCTTCAGCCAGTGGCGACCCGTCAATTAAAAAAAAAAATATCAAATACAATTTTGGGCTTGCCTGTTTTGCATGTTATTTTGGCATTAATACGTGTCACATATCAGTTTGCAAACAATGTAAAAATCATAGTCATCAAATGAAATCAAATCATAGTCAGTCACATGCGCCGAATACATTTCACCTTACAGTGAAATGCTTACTCAAAATATGAATAAGAAACAAAAGTAACAAGTAATTAAAGAGCAGAAGTACAATTACAAATGCAGACAATATACAGGGGGGTACCTGTACAGAGTCAATGTGCGGGTGCACCGGTTAGTCGAGGTAATTGAGGTAATATGTACATGTAGGTAGAGTTACTAAAGTGACTATGCATAGATGATAACAACAGGGAGTAGCAGCGATGTAAAAGTGTGGGGAGCAATGCAAATAGTCTGGGTAGCCATTTTATTAGATGTTCAGGAGTCTTATGGCTTGGGGGTAAAAGCTGTTTAGAAGCCTCTTGGACCTAGACTTAGCATTCCGGTACCGCTTGCCGTGCGGTAGCAGAGAGAACAGTCTATGACTGGGTGGTTGTAGTCTTTGACAATTTTTAGGGCCTTCCTCTGACATCACCTGGTATAGAGGTCCTGGATGGCAGGAAGCTGGGCCCCATGATGTACTGGGCCGTACGCATTACCCTCTGTAGTGCCTTGCGTTTGGAGGCCGAGCAGTTGCCATACCAGGCAGTGATGCAACCAGTCAGGATGCTTTCGATGGTGCAGCTGTAGTACATTTGGAGGATCTGAGGACCCATGCCAAATCTTTTCAGTCTCCTGAGGGGGAATAGGTTTTATTGTGCCCTCTTCACGACTTTCTTGGTGTACTTGGACCATGTTAGTTTGTTGGTGATGTGGACACCAAGGAACTTGAAGCTCTCAACAAGCTCCACTGCAGCCCCGTCGATGTTAATGCTGGCGTGCTCAGTCCTCTTTTTCCTGTAGTCCGCAATCATCTCCTTTGTCTTGATCACATTGAGGGAAATTGGAGTGGGTCTAGGGTTTCTGGGAAAATGGTGTTGATGTGAGCCATGACCAGCCTTTCAAAGCACTTCATGGCTACAGACGTGAGTGCTACGGGTCAGTAGTCATTTAGGCAGGTTACCTTAGTGTTCCTGGGCACAGGGACTATGGTGGTCTGCTTAAAACATGGTTGGTATTACAGACTTGGACAGGGAGAGGTTGAAAATGTCAGTGAAGACACTTGCCAGTTGGTCAGCGCATGCTCGCAGTACACGTCCTGGTAATCTGTCTGGCCCTTTGGCCTTGTGAATGTTGACCTGTTAAAAGGTCTTACTCTCATCGGCTGTGGAGAGCGGGATCTTCCGGAACAGCTGCTGCTCTCATGCGTGTTTCAGTGTTGCTTGCCTCGAAGCGAGCATAGAAGTAGTTTAGCTCGTCTGGTAGGATTGTGTCACTGGGCAGCTTTTGGCTGTGCTTCCCTTTGTAGTCTGTATTGGTTTGCAAGCCCTGCCACATCTGACAAGCGTCAGAACCGGTGTAGGACGATTCAATCTTAGTCCTGTATTGACGCATTGCCTGTTTGATGGTTCGTCGGAGGGCATAGCAGGATTTCTTATAAGCCTCCGGGTTAGAGTCCTGCTCCTTGAAAGCAGAAGCTCTAGACCATGGGTTGCAAATTTGGCCCGCGGGGTAATTATATTTGGCCCGCGAGACAATACCAAATTACTACTAGAGCTGGCCCGCCGGTATTATACAGCGCATTCACCGCTAATACTACGAATCCCATAATGCTCTGCTGTTGTTTTCACGTGCCAATCAGGACAGGACCCAGAAACGCCCTCTCCTCTGTGACAGTAGTCATAGCAACATAGACGCTACAACTGTCAGCTGTGGGCGCCGCACAGTTTCCACGGTTCATCCCTGACACAATGCCTCAGCTCCGCACCCAAGCTGCTCAGATGCTCTCCATGTTCGGCAGCACTTATCTATGCGAGCAACTTTTCTCCTCGATGAAGATGACCAAAACAACTCACAGGAGACGTCTGACTGATGAACACCTTTCGCTCGATACTGAGGATTTCTTCAGCTCAGAGCCTGAGCCCAGACATTGATGAACTAGCATCCAAGAAGAGATGCCAGGTATCTGGCTTGGGCACATCAGATTAGATCAGTGTGCAATAATTAACGTTTTCTTTGTGCACTTTTTCTTGCTACAAGGCATGGGCTTGAATGGTTGATTGATTTATTATCATTTTATTTGTAAAATTATTAGCCAGTGGAAAAAGTTTATTTTGGTATTTAAATCAGAAGTCTGCAAATAGAAAAGAGGCATACGATTTTTATTTAAATTTTATTTATCTAATAAATGAATGCCATTGATGTGTTTTTTCATTTGAAATTCGATTTTGCATGTCTCCACTATTAAATTATATATTGTATGGTAATAAGTGTAAGAAATTGTATAAGATACTGGTAGCTTGTTTTAACCACTTCTCAACATAAGCTATACTTGGCACAACATGCACTCATCCCCCACTATACCCCCACACTTTGTACCCTATTAAGTAACCACAGACCCACACACTCAACCCTCCCCCATGAATAGGCCCCTGTTAAAACAGACGCACATGCATTCTGCTCAAGGATGAGACTTTAAGACAAAGAACTGTGGGAAGGGCCAATGGAAACGTCGACATCAGGCCGAACAGGACTACCCACGACCCAGATCGACCAATCGGAAGGCCAGACTACCAGATCAACCTACTTTGCTTGTTGCCTATATAATCTGTATGAACTGTTTTAGAGGCCCCTCTTCCGACGATTCCATACGAGTCAGACAGAAGGAACCGTGCTGCACGATTTACTAAGATATCTTTGCATCTGAATAAACTGCCTTATTATATAATTATCCACCTCGTCCTATGTCTCTACTTGATCTCCTGTCTCCAGTAAACGTTTTACTAACAGAAACTTGGTAAGCAGAGGATGGTTGTTAAAACCTTTGAATTCGGCCCATAGAAAGTTCAAGAGACAGGAGGCGAGTGGGAGAAAGATTCCAGAAGGAGGGGTGACCTGGCTGCAGGAGAAATTCGGTGATTCATCTCGCCTCAAGAATACTGATCAAAGAGCTCGACAAATAAAAGGTAAGCAGAGCCGGTTAAATCGAAATCTGCATATTATATTATAGTCAATTACCCAAATTAAGATCAGTGTTTCTGAGGCTGAGTATGAATTGCTGTTATATTTATGTGAAATTGTTTAGAATCTAAGGCATTGTGTTACGATATCTAAGTAATAATAGGTCAAAGACTTGTTCACACAGTCTGGCACTAGTCGATATTTGATCGACTAGATGTACAGTGAAGAATAAGCTTTAAAAGGACTCACATAGTCACGCCATAAGTGAAAGTCGACCACTAGGGGTTACCGTGAAGAATCCACAAAAATAAAAATAAAAATAAAGGGGATTCATATAGGCGGGCCATAGCTTATATCAGCTAGGGATTACCGTGAGGAATCCATAAATAAAGATGAGATCCATATAGTCAATTGGCAATCAACTAAGTGTTACCGTGAGGACCCATAAAAAAATAAAAATAATAATAATTAAAATTAATTAAAATTAAAATTAGATTCAAATAGTCGGGCAATAGATTGATCAGCTAGGTGTTACCGTGAAGAATCTAATGTGATATTGTCAAGTTGTGTTAGCGAGGTAGAAGGTATTAAACCTGAAACTCTCCAAATCAATGTGAGTGATTGAACGTTACACGAGACCGACTGCTACTAATTTGAGGCTGTGTTGGAAGTGACCGCCGAGTCAAACTGGGTGGGCTGTTCTGAAGCTATTTTTCTGCTGATAAGTTGACTTGATTTTTTCCCTCTCGTGCTGCTGGGTTTGACTTAAGGACTAGAATTCATTTGATAATTATTCTAGAAGCGCTAGGATACACCATATATTGTCCCAAAAGGACACGTTTGAAATACTTTGGGAAAGTATTTAATTAATTAGTTTGTTTTTGAGTTTTTAGTTTTTTTAATTAGTTTTTGAGAAAAATTAGTCCTAGAATTAATTAAATATTTATTCTAGAAACGCTTGAATATACTAATATATTGTCCCAAAAAGACATTTCTGAAATGTTTTGGCAAAGTATTTAAATAATCGAAAAAGTGAAAACTAATAATAACTTTTTGAAAATAGTTCCTAAAATTATTATTATATTTAAAATAGAAGCGCTTGATAATACTAGTATATTGTTCCAAAAGGATATTGCCGAAATACTTTGGGAAAGTATTTAATTAATTCGCCAAACATAAAGCAATACAATTCTTTGTGCACAAGGGGGAGACACCAGAGATAAGACTGTGTCGGCACCAGAGATACATCGCTAGTTTTGGCCAGTGACGGGCTAAGTGCACCAAAATAGCATAGAGCCAGACATAGCTTAACGACAAAATGGCCACGACCACCGTCCCCAAACACAAATTCAATGAATACTTAGATCAGAGAATGAAAGATAGAGCAGGGGGAAAGATGCAGTATAAAATAGTTAAGAAGGTGTGGGAAGGAGTGAGGCTAAAATGGACGCAGGCAGGTTACCTCAGTGGGGCGGCCCCATCAAAAGGGCAACTCCTCACTATGGAGAAAGAATTAGAGGAAGTAGTGAAGGAAGGGATAGAAAGTGAAGTTGAAAGGAATAAGAACCACTTATTCAAAAAGGAAGGTACAAAACAAAGGGAGAAAGCAGAGGCAGAACTAAAAATAGGCACGTGGGCGATTGAAGAAATCAGAAGAGCGCTCCCTTACAGAAAACCTGATATGATGGGGGTGGTCACTGGAGCCCCAACTGACACCAAAGAGGGCATGTCCAACAATAATGACGCCCCACCTACCACCACAGCAGCCCCATCGGCCCCAACCCATCTCAGGGGCACTGTGGGGTTAATGGCACTTCCCCAGGCTCAGTTCAACTCCCATGTGCATCACCACATCACCCAATACAACAAGGATAAGGGAGGGGCGGAAACACAAGTCCAGTCCCTACAGGTACAACTTTTGAAACTGCAACTGAAAGAGGCTCAGAAGGGGGAGAAACCCAAGAAACAGATGGTGGCTGAAGACCAACAACAAACCTCACAAATTATTGAAAAAACTGTTTCCCGAATGATACAGCAACAACAACTACCCATCTTCACCCAGCAGGGACCACCTATACACCCACCCCAGGAGCAGCCATTCCAACTGCCGTATGCCTACCCGCTTCAGCCATACCCTTCGTCGGAACCACCACTACAACCCTAATACCCACTACCACAATCAAACTATTCACCCACATGGGGACAGCCCCAGAGGTACTCTGGATCTTATGGAAGCTGTCATAATTGTAAACAAGCTGGGCACATGGTGCGACAGTGTCCGCACCCAATAACCTCGGCCCAAAGCCAGTTTCTGGCCAATAGGGGACGAGGATACGCCCCTAGACCAAGAGGGGGAGTCAGGCCAATGATGTATCAACCACGTGCGGCCCTTCAACCCGCATACAACCACCCGAATCTAGACCCAAATCAGCAGCCACCTCCTCCTTTCCAGGGCATGTCTGACGAATATGCCCCATGGCCCTGAAACTGGCCACCACTAACCTACACTCATCATTTACCTGAACTACTGAAGCATCAAAGGCTTTTGCACTCTTGAAAACAGATCATTAAGTGGCAGCAGCCTTAACAGCACCTGACTAAAAAAAAACAAGTTCCATCTGGATGTTTCTGAAAAAGAAGGATTTACATAATCCATCCTTTTCCAGAACCAAGAGGGGGAGAGTAGAGTGTTGATGTATCACTCCTCCAAACTGGACCACATTGAAGTAGGACAAACCACATGCTCCAGGTATGTGGCTGAAGTGGCAAAAGCTATTGGAAAAAACAGCTCATCTGGTAATGTGCCATCCATTGGAAATCCACACCCACCATGGAGTTGCAGCATATCTGATGTGCAAAGAATTCACGTTCAGCACTGTTTAAAAAAAAAAATAATAATAATAATAATTAACCTGTTGAGGATGGGGGCGCTGTTGTGGCTATTTATGCTAATCGTGTAATTTTTTGAAACGGCTTCCCACAAAGTTCTTGATCGTACAATATGCATATTATTATTATTATTGGATAGAAAACAGTCTATAGTTTCTATAGGAGTTGAAATTTTGTCTCTAAGTGGAACAGAGCCCATTCTACAGCAATTTCCCTGACATGGAGTCAGAATTCAGAAATTTTGGCCACTTTTCTGGAGTCAGTTAAAAGGGCACTGATATTGCTATGACTATACGGACACTGCTTACGTCTTCCCCTGGATGTCTTTACGTGATGACGATTTGAATGGGTTCGATTGCGCGTTCACAGGCACTATAAATTAAAAAACGCTGAGGCTAGTCATTCTTTTGGAGCTGCGTCATGCGCCTAGAGGACACCGACCCGCACCTGTTCCAAGCATTAGTGGAGGGAGTAATATTACTCTGGTCATGTTTCTACTCGTTATGGGAGTTAAAAACATCATAAGGTAGTTAATTTAAAGCGTTTTATAGCAATTTATATCCGTTTAGTGCGATTTTGGGACATTTATTTCTGAAACGCTGTGAGTTGCTGGGCACGCTTCCAGTTCATCCCGAACGCAGTTGGCATTTCCACATGGCAAGAGGACAGCTTTCCACCAAAAGACGATTGGACCCAAGAAAGGATCCTTTGCCCAAGATACCGATGGAAGAACAGCTCAAAGTAGGACATTTTTATTATGATAAATCGTGTTTCTGTCGAAAAGTGTTAGTGGCTTCGGACGCCATGTTTTTTGACGTAGCTTCGCTTGGCGCAAGCTGTATTGAAAAGTAAGGATAATTTAAAAAATGTAATTCCGCGATTGTATTAAGAATTAAATTGTCTATCAATCCCTGTCCACCCTATATTTTTTAGTCACGTTTATGAGTATTTATGTATAAGAGTAGATCACTGTCTAAGTGGCGCACAGACTTTTTCTGACCAGCTGAGCTACATTTCACATTGTCTAACCATGATTTTGGTGGCTAAATATAAACATTTTCGATCAAACTCTATATGGATTGTGTAATATGATGTTACAGGAGTGTCATCTGAAGAATTCTGAGAAGGTTAGTGAAAAAATTAATATATTTTGGCGATGTTTACTTTTATCGCTCACTTTGGCTAGAATCAATGCTGGGCTGCTATGTGCTATGTGCTATGCTAATATAACGATTTATTGTGTTTTCGCTGTAAGACACTTAGAAAATCTGAAATATTGTCTGTATTCACAGGATCTGTGTCTTTCGATTCGTGTATGCTGTGTATTTTTACGAAATGTTTGATGATTAGTAAGTAGGTAAACACGTTGCTCTAAGTAGTTTTTCTATTCCATTTGTGACGGTGGGTGCAATTGTAACCTATGCCATCTACCTGAAATATGCACTTTTTTCTAACAAAACCTATCCCATACCATAAATATGTTATCAGACTGTCATCTGATGAGTTTTTTTATTGGTTAGGGGCTATAAATATCTTAGTTTAGCCGAATTGGTGATAGCTACTGGTGTTGGTGGACAAATAAAAGATGGTGGATTATGCTAATGTATTTTTAGGTAATAGATGTACATCTTTACATATTGTGTCTTCCCTGTAAAACATTTTAAAAATCGGACATGTTGACTGGATTCACAAGATCTGTGTCTTTCATTAGCTGTATTGGACTTTAATGTGTGAAAGTTAAATATTTAAAAAAAATATTGTTTTTGAATTTCGCGGCACTGGTTTTTCAGTGGGGGTGGGGGGGGAGTGCCGCTAGCGGCACTCTCATCCTAGACAGGTTAATCAAAAATAACCTTTTGGTAATGGTAGACAGGTTTTCCAAATGGGTCGAGGCAATACCAACAGCACGTGAGGATGCCAGGTCAGTCATTAAGTGGCTGCAGACTGAACTCATACCAAGGTATGGAGTTCCAAGGCAAATCCGATCCGACAAACGGGTCCCATTTCAGTAACCAACACCTGAGACAGGTGGAGGAAAGATTGGGTATTGTGCACAAGTTTGGGTTAGTGTACAGGCCACAATCTCAAAAGCCTCGTGAAACGCGCCAATCAAATGTATGTGCAGGTTTGAAGTTGATTTGGGTTGAAGCCCTGCCCCTGGCATTGATGGCCATGAGAGCCTCGCCAGGTGCAGGCACCCATCTCTCTCCTCATGGGATAATCACTGGTAGTCATGCTTGGTTCACCAAGGGAGGGAGGTCATATGCCCGCCCTTGATGTACAACAAATTGTAATGTCTGATAATTGACGGAACTTTCTGCAGCTCTCTCCAAACAGATTCACAAGGTCCAAGAAGGGGAGCTGACGAGAGATCCGGCACCACGGAAGGTAAAAATTGGTGACTGGGTGGGGTTAAAGTCCACAAGAGAAAGTGGCTAGAACCCAGGTGGACTGGACCGTACGAAGTGAGGGAGGTTACTTCACACTCAGTCCAGGTCAAAGGTAAATCAGGCGCACCTTGGCACCACCTCACACATTGCACTCCAGCCCCAATCCCTTCTAGAACACTGACAGAAGTCAGAGCTGATTTAAACAGCTTAAATCCGATTCCAAATGAAGACATTCCTGACTCAGGGGATGCGGCATCAAACTCCGCCTCCCCTGAAAAAGGAACCTCGCCCAGTTAGAGGGACATTTCTCCCTCCCTGGTCAAGGCTAGGGATATCTGGCCCCTTATTTGTGATATTCCTCCACACACTCATAACTCTTAGAATAGTCTGGGGGTGGAGAGCTATACAGAGAATGGACAGAAGATGGCAGTATTGCAGCACTCAACGGTCTCCCAGCAAACGGGGAGCCTGTTTGAGTGCTGGTGACAGAGAAAAAACTTAAAACCAATTCGGAGTAGAGAGAATACGTTTAATAACTTATTCAGGTTAAATTGACAGACTAATGATATTATTGTTATGGATTGGCTGACATGCGATATAAATTTAGCGAAGTATATGGTAAGTTTACACTTTGGAATGGAGAAAGTTGAGAAGTCGATTTTACTTATACGATAGTTTTGCTGCCAAACTTAGTTGGGGTAACTAGATGTTTTGCCTAGAGGCATGAATAAGACAGTCATTTTTGGTATTATATTGGCTAGTTGCTGCGTTCTGAACACAGGTTGAGCGCTAGTAAACGCATATCTTTATTTGAACTATACTAATCTATTTGATAAAAGTACTAAACCTGTATATTTAACATTTGATAATGATTGGCAAATCCATATATTTAACCACAACTTTGAATTTAGCATTGAGTATTATAGGAGGAACGGGATAAAATTTGTACTTTCCCCACCGGGTGTGGCCGTATTAAATTATGCTAGAGAAAATTGGTTGTGTCATTTAGAGGGAAAATGTGTACATTATAGCTTTGAGATACTTTTCAAAAGTTGCTGAAAGTTATTGGTTTTTGTTTAGGTAACACCAGAGAATTCGAACAATAAGTAAACGTGTTCTAAACGTGATCTGTTTTCATTATGGGGAACAATGAACGACTCGCAACCTGGTATGGCTGGCAGGGAGTTTTTAAAGGGACAGTACACGTTTATCACAGTTGTGTTACATGAAACATCGGGGAAATTTAAAACGAATGATTTAAGGGTATTATCATAATTATTAGGTTTTGTTTTTGTGGTAAACGTTTGGGTTAGGGGGTTTTCCGTGTTCCCAGAGACAAGATATCTTAAAAGAATACACTCATATTGGAATAGGAGTTTTACTTTCTGAGTTTTATTTAGGCAAGGGACTTTGAGAAGATAAAGGGTTCTTTTGGTATGCCTAGATATGGTATGGAACACGAATGTAGGTGTAACCTTTTTGACCTATTTTGGTTGCATTTTCCGGTGACTTGATCACTCACGGGGGAATGTAGTGAGAATAATGAATTTGTGTCATTTGGGATACTAGTTTCTAACTCTTGACCATAAGGTTAGCATTTGTTTTGGCCATTAGAAGATAGAGATAGGTTTATTAAGGTTATGTAAGGACTTTAGAGATTGACACTATAAGACATGTTGTTATTTTTAAATCCATTTGGGATAGATAAAGTCAAAACAGTGAGACACTTAGTTAATATTGCAAAAGAACACATAGTTGTTATTGACTATTATTAGAAAAAGGCAGACAGATGGGTCTACCCCGCACTGTTGAGACCTTGAAGGTTTGAGAGTAGAGTGGGGAGGGTGGACCAGGAAATGAGCAAGGTAGGCTGTGAAATAAGATAGGACAGAAGGGGGTTAACACATATAAGCAGTACAGATACATTTTAAAGTAGATAAGTCACTTGACAGAGAATTGGAAAAGAATAGATATGAATGTACGCCCAAGGGTGAATTGGATATGCGGCGAATGAAAGGGACGTTTCTATATTATAATGTACTAAGTCATTATTTAGATTAGGTAAGGTTGATACCTGGCCAGAGCCAGGTATCAAACGGGGGAGGGGTACATTGTGGTCTAGGATAGGATGGGGCCTATTGGATAATAAACTTATTTAAAAATTAAAAATTTCTAGCTAAAAAATAGGCATAGAAGTTAAATATATAATCAGATAGAACAAATGAGATACTGTTTGTTAACCAAACCTGTATGTCCAAGATTTTATGCATTGCAGGTGAATTAAAGGAGAAGGTGATTCACTCGACCTGGGGGCATATCGCACTTGGAGGGGGAGACACACTGACACTGCCGAATGATCACAGAGTTAAGGAGAAGAACCGTTGCTAATAGAGTTCGGGGATCAACTCCTTAATGAAGAATTCCCTGACCCCGACCTTTCTTCACTGTGTACGTTCATAGAAGTGAAAGTGTTGCTTGATCTCTGGCTGATGATGTGTTCTCTGGGAGAGGGTGGGGCTTTACAGGACTGCTTGTGGTCCTGAGCTGTCTGATTAGGATACGATGGGGATGTTACCATCACAGTGCTGCCAGAACCACCACCAGTTCCAACGGACCAGGGTTCAGCCGGCCTCCTCCACCACTTCAAGACCAAGTCCCACGCCATCACCTAAGCTCTCCAATCTGGTACAGATAATAAATATAAAAGACATCTCAGATAGTGAACAATTGGGGACTGAAACTGGTTATGAGGAAAGGGAGAATATGTGGTTGGCCTACAAAACACTTAATAGAAAGGACTGTGTCGTATGTGGACATGCCAGACCTATTCTGGCTGCTCACCCATTTGCCCTAAGTAATGGGGAAGGTTGGATGTGTATATTGGAAAGTTTAAGCCAAATTCAACCTTGTGTAAAACTCTGAGTTTTGTGTTCCCAGAAGTCCCTCCCCAGAAGGTACCGTGGGGAGTTAAGGCATATGGAGGATATTACAGCTGTATCACTGGTACAGGTAGGGGTATAGACTATGGGAGGCTCCCTACTACTACCTGCATCACTAATGCCACTATTAACTAGAGGTGTTGCTGATGTATGGTGGATGTGTGGACCTGCCAGGCGGTTGACCCCATTTTTGAAAGGAAATTGTCGTTGCACATGTGTTTTGGCCAGTCTGATACCACCATTGCCTATTATTGAGGTTATAGCTAACCAACTTCTGGGAGCTGCACATGACACAGAGACTCGGTACCAACCCAGGAGACGGCAGAACCGTGACGCTCCTTGGTCCGAGGGTACAGATAACATGCACACCAACCTGTTGGGGTCCCAATAGGGGTCCCCCACGAATACCAGACATCAAACAGGAATGATGGCCTGTGGCATTTATTGCCCATTTTTGGCCCAGCTATTGTTGATGCTAAGCAGAATGCCTGGATCAATTATATCTACTATAATCAACAATGATTTGTTAATTACACCCACACAGTACTTACGGGGATGGCTGAACGATTGGATGCTACCTCTCAAACCAGTAGACAAAATAGACTAGAACTGGACATGATTCTGGCCAACCAGGGAGGTGTATGTAAAATGATTGGAGAACAGTGTTGCACGTTTGATCCTAACAATACTAGTCCGGATGGGAGCATTTCAAAAGCTCTGAGTGGGTTGGCAAGGTTATCAGTGGAGATGAAGGGTCTTGCAGGTGTGGAGGAGAGTGGACTGTTCTCTGGCTGGGAGGTTGGTTTGGTAAGTATACTACAATGATGGTTACTGGATTTCTGACTCTAGTTGTTGTTTTTCTTATGCTCATGTGCTGTGCTGCCTGTATCATACCTTGTTTGAAGAAGTCTGTTACAGATGTGGCAAGGAGGCTGATACGGAATCAAGCTTTCGCAGGAGAGTGGGCCTGACAGAGGAGGACCCTTGGTTTGCTGTAGTGGAGGTTGTCGAATGAATAAAAAGTGATGTTTGTCCTCCCTGTTGTGAAGGTTTGAAGTTCCCGGGTGGCGACGAGCCCACCTGGTACAGGTTGTATAGAGGGATGGACCTGAGGGTTTAACATTTTCTCGTTTTTTGGTTAATAATGTGGGATTTTTGGACTCAACAAGGCTTTAAGGCGGTCCATGGACAATTGGCAGCTACATCCCTGATGGCATTTCAAAATAGAATCGCGGGTGATATGTTATTGGCAGAACGGGGGGGCCTGTGCCATGTTTGGGGAACAGTGTTGTACTTTCATTCCCAACAACACAGCTACGGATGGGAGTCTGACTGTAGCATTGGAGGGACTTCGTACCCTTAATGGTAAGATGAAACAGCATTCTGGAGTGGACACTTCTATGTGGGACTCATGGATGGATGCCTTTGGTAAATATAAGACGCTGGTTTCCTCTATCCTAGTATCTATTTCCGTTTTTGCGGGCATTCTTGTACTTTGTGGATGCTGTTGCATTCCATGTGCGCGCACGCTTGCTAGCCGTGTTATCACTGCCGCAATAGACCCTAATCAGGAAAGGGCCCAAATGTTCCCATTGCTTGATGATGGGGAAGCTGGACCTGTCTATCTATTTGAGGACTAAGAAACTTTTATGTCACGTCTCTTGTGAGACGTGAAGAGGGGGAATTAAAATTTGTCTTCTGACAAATTTTATCCCATAGTTTTGTCTTTTTTACTTTTATGTCACGTCTCTTGTGAGACGTGAAGAGGGGGATTTGTAAGAAATTGTATAAGATACTGGTAGCTTGTTTTAACCACTTCTCAACATAAGCTATACTTGGCACAACATGCACTCATCCCCCACTATACCCCCACACTTTGTACCCTATTAAGTAACCACAGACCCACACACTCAACCCTCCCCCATGAATAGGCCCCTGTTAAAACAGACGCACATGCATTCTGCTCAAGGATGAGACTTTAAGACAAAGAACTGTGGGAAGGGCCAATGGAAACGTCGACATCAGGCCGAACAGGACTACCCACGACCCAGATCGACCAATCGGAAGGCCAGACTACCAGATCAACCTACTTTGCTTGTTGCCTATATAATCTGTATGAACTGTTTTAGAGGCCCCTCTTCCGACGATTCCATACGAGTCAGACAGAAGGAGCCGTGCTGCACGATTTACTAAGATATCTTTGCATCTGAATAAACGGCCTTATTATATAATTATCCACCTCGTCCTATGTCTCTACTTGATCTCCTGTCTCCAGTAAACGTTTTACTAACATAAGCGATGCTTGTTCCATATTCAATGTTAAAGCAAAACTTGTTTGGGTCCATATTAAAAGGTTCATTTGTTCAATGTTGGCCCGCGACTTTGTTCAGGTTTTACATTTTGGCCCACTGGGTATTTGAGTTTGACACCCCTGCTCTAGACCTTTAGCTCAGTGGGGATGTTGCCTGTAATCCATGGCTTCTGGTTGGGGTATGCACGTACGGTCACTGTGGGAACGATGTCATTGATGCACTTATTGATGAAGCCAATGACCGATGTGGTGTACTCCTTAATGCCATCGGAGAAATCCCGGAACATATTCCAGTCTGTGCTAGCAAAACAGTCCTGTAGCTTTGCATCTGCTTCATCTGACCACTTTTTTATTGATCGAGTCACAGATGCTTCCTGCTTTAACTTCTTATGGCTGCAATCCCGTTAACGGGATGATATGACAACAGCCAGTGAAAGTGCAGGGCGCCAAATTCAAAAAACAGAAATCCCATAATTAAAATTCCTCAGACATACATGTCTTATACCATTTTAAAGGTAATCGTGTTGTTAATCCCACCAAAGTGTCCGATTTCAAATATGCTTTTCAGCGAAAGCACCACAAACGATTATGTTAGGTCACACCAAACCACAATAAGCACAGCCATTTTTCCAGCCAAAGATAGGAGTCACAAAAAGCACAAATAGAGATAAAATGAATCACTAACCTTTGATGATCTTCATCAGATGACACTCATAGGACTTCATGTTACACAATACATGTATGTTTTGTTTGATAAAAATCATATTTATATAAAAAAATCTGAGTTTACATTGGCGCGTTACATTCACTAGTTCCAAAAACATCCAGTGATTTTGCATAGCCACATCGTTTCAACAGAAATACTCATCATAAATGTAGATGATAATACAAGTTATACACATGGAATTATAGGTATTCCTCTCCTTAATGCAACCGCTGTGTCAGATTTCAAAAAAACTTTACGGAAAAAGCAAACCATGCAATAATCTGAGACGGCGCTCAGAACAATAGTCAAATTAGCCGCCATGTTGGAGTCAACAGAAACCAGAAATTACATGATAAATGTTTCCTTACCTTTGATGAACTTCATCAGAATGCACTCCCAGGAATCCCAGGTCCACAATAAATGCTTGATTTGTTCGATAATGTCCGTTATGTCCAATTAGCTACTTTTGTTAGCGCGTTTGGTAAACAATTCCAAAGTCACGAAGCTCGTTCCCTAAAAGCTGACGAAATGTCCAAAAGTTCAGTAACAGTCAGAAACATGTCAAACGATGTGTTGAATCAATCTTTAGAATGTTGTTAACATAAGTCTTGAATAACGTTCCCTCCGGAGAATTACATTGACTTCAGATGAGCGATGGAACAGAGCTCCCTCTTATGTGAACGCTCATGGTGAAAGCATGGTCAGGTCATGGCAGACTTGACTAATTCCTCTCTCATTCGGCCCCCCTTCACAGTAGAGGCATCAGACAAAGTTCTACAGACTGTTGACATCTAGTGGAAGCCGTAGGATGTGAAAACTCATTCATATCTCGCTGTGATTTCAATGGGATCTTGGTTGAAAATCGACCAGCCTAATAATTTCCACTTCCTGTTTGGATCTTTTCTCAGGTTTTTGCCTGCCATATGAGTTCTGTTATACTCAGAGACATAATTCAAACCGTTTTAGAAACTTCAGAGTGTTTTCTATCCAATACTAATAATAATATGCATATATTAGCAACTATGACTGAGGAGCAGGCCGTTTACTCTGGGCACCTCTGTGCACCTTTCATCCAAGCTACTCAATACTGCACTGCAGCCACAAGAAGTTAATTTTAGCTTGTAAGCAGTTTTCAGGAGGATAGAATTATAGTCAGATTTACCAAATGGAGAGCGAGGGAGAGCTTTGTACGCGTCTCTGTGTGTGGAGTAAAGGTTATCCAGAGTTGCACATCTTGCACGTTGCACATACAGCATGCTTATAGAAATTTGGTAAGACGGATTTAAGTTTCCCTACAGTAAAGTCCCCGGCCACTAGGAGCGCCGCCTCTGGGTGAGCGTTTTCCTGTTTGCCAGCATCAGTCTGTGGTGGTTTGTAGACAGCTACAAAAAATACAGATAAACTCTCTCGATAGATAGTGTGGTCTACAGCTTATCATGAGATACTCTACCTTAGGCGAGCAAAACCTTGAGACTTCCTTAAATATGGCGCACCAGCTGTTATTTCCAAAAATACATTGTCCGCCGCCCCTTGTCATACCAGATGCCGCTGTTCTATCCTGCCGATACAGTATGTTGATAATGTCGTCGCTCAGCCACGACTCCGTGAAGCCCATAAGATATTACAGTTTTGAATGTCCCGTTGGTAGTTTAAGCTTCCGTGTAGGTCATTGATTTTATTTCCAAAAGATTGCACGTTTGCTAGCAGAATGGAAGGCAGTGGGGGTTTATTCGATCGCCTACGAATTCTCAGAAGGCAGCCTGCCCTCCGGACCCTTTTTCTCTGCCTTCTCTTCACGCAAATGAGGGGGATCTGGGCCTGTTCCCAGGAAAGCAGTATGTCATTCACATCAGGCTCGTCAGACTCATTAAAGGAAAAAAAGGATTCTGCCAGTTCGTGGTGAGTAATCGCAGTTCTGATGTCCAGAAGTTATTTTCGGTCATAAGAGACGGTAGCAGCTACATTATGTACAAAATAGGTTTAAAAAATAAGTTACAAACAACATAAAGAAACAAACAAAAAACACAATTGGTTAGGAACACGTAAAACGTCAGCCTTCTACTCCGGCGTCATCTTATCTTTGAGTTAAAAAAGCCGCATACAAACATGGTCTCTTTTTTGTTTTCTTGAGTAAGACAGCTCTAAAATGCAGGTGTTTCAGCCTAGCTCAGTGCTTTCTGTGGTGGTGGGGCAAGCCAGCAGAAAACACGGAGCATTGCTTGTGTTCTCTCATGGGGACAATACGTCACCTCAAAATTCTCGCCCTTTGGGTTCTGCCATAGAGTTACATTAGAAGCGCCCATCCGAGAAGGCTCAAGGTCATTGGCCGCAGATAAAATGACGTCAAATCACGTTATATGTACAGCATCTTTGATCCATGTCAACATCATACTTTCAAAATCTTAGCTAGCAGTCATCATCCTGAATCAAGTCGACAATATACTGGCAAATCCTTTTTAATCCTTGTCATGTGAAGATAAATAATGATGAGAAATTATAGATAAAACGTATCGGTGCTCATCGGCCAAAATCGCAAAATCAACAATGAGTGGTTTGGAAGGAATGGTGTGACAGTGGCTTTGTGGTCCCAAATCTGGGATTAAGGGGCTCTTTTCCAAGTTCAAAATGATAACCATTCAACATTGGCCATGCTGTCAATGAAGCATAATTTGTGCTGTGCTCAAATCAGCTGTTAACTCGGAACTGCGAAAACTTGACTTCAGTGAGTTCAAGACAACTGGGAAGTCAGGAATAAACAAGCTCCGACTGGAAAAATACGTTTTGAACGTTCATCCAAATCGGAATTGTAAATCCGACCTCTTTTCTAGAACTACGACCTGAAGATAAATGACGTCAGCATGATTCGACCTTGTTTTTTTCCCGATTTCACAGTTGTTTTGAAAGCACCATAAATCCAGAGAAGGCCAGACTTTGATGACAAAATTTGCCCACGAAGGAGCGCCGCACCACCTTCCTGTTCAAGTGATCACAGCACAACAAGGTAAGTCCAAAGATGTATTGTATGCTGCTGCATAAATGATCTAATATGCCAGGGAGATATGTATACTGTAGCTAAGAAAGTAATACTAAGTGTATGTTGTGTAGTAAGATGTTAGTAGCGCATGTGCCTCACCCTAATAATTTGGTCTATTTACCCCTCTTAATTTCACCTACTGTTCTGACTTGGTGGTGCACATGTAGCCTTTAACCTGTTTTAGAGAAATGTAATCATAGAATATTGTAAGAGGTTTCATTGTCTGCTTATATGCCCCCTTTATTCTACGGTTCTCACTTGGTGTACAGGGAGAACTGTAAGAATGGCCCACTTTCTGAATTCTACTGCTGTACAACATTTGAACTCAGTTTTTCGCAATTCCTGACAATTAATCTGAGTAAATATTCCCTGTTTTAGGTCAGTTAGGATCACCACTTTATTGTAAGAATGTGAAATGCCAGAATAATAGTAGAGAGAATGATTTATTTCAGCTTGTATTTCTTTCATCACATTCCCAGTGGGTCAGAAGTTTACATACACTCAATTAGTATTTGGTAGCATTGCCTATAAATTGTTTAACTTGGGTCAAACGTTTCGGGTAGCCTTCCTCAAGCTTCCCACAATAAGTTGGGTAAATTTTGGCCCATTCCTCCTGACAGAGCTGGTGTAACTGCATCAGGTTTGTTGGCCTCCTTGCTCGCACACACTTATTCAGTTCTGCCCACAAAGTTTCTATAGGATTGAGGTCAAGGCTTTGTGATGGCCACTCCAATACCTTGACTTTGTTGTCCTTAAGCCATTTTGTCACAACTTTGGAAGTATGCTTGGGGTCATTGTCCATTTGGAAGACCCATTTGCGAGCAAGCTTTAACTTCCTGACTGATGTCTTGAGATGTTGCTTCAATATATCCACATAATTGTCCTACCTCATGATGCCATCTATTTTGTGAAGTGCACCAGTCCCTCCTTCAGCAAAGCACCCCCAAAACATGATGCTGCCACCCCCGTGCTTCACGGTTGGGATGGTGTTCTTCGACTTGCAAGTCTCCCCCTTTTTCCTCCAAACATAACAATGGTCAGTATTGCCAAACAGTTCTATTGTTGTTTCATCAGACCAGAGGATATTTCTCCAAAAACTACGATCTTTTTTATAGCGGTTTTGGAGCAGTGGCTTCTTCCTTGCTGAGTGGCCTTTCAGGTTATGTCGATATAGGACTCGTTTTACTGTGGATACAGATACTTTTGTACCAGTGTCCTCCAGCATCTTCATAAGGTCCTTTGCTGTTGATCTGGGATTGATTTGCACACCAAAGTACGTTCATCTCTAGGAGACAGAGCGTCTCCTTCCTGAGCAGTATGACGGCTGTGTGGTCCCATGGTGTTTATACGTGCGTACTATTGTTTGTACAGATGAACGTGGTACCTTCAGGCATTTGAAAATTGTTCCCAAGGATGAACCAGACTTGTGGAGGTCTACAATTTTTTTTCTGAGGTCTTAACTGATTTCTTTTGATTTTCCCATGATGTCAAGCAAAGAGGCACTGAATTTGAAGGTAGGCCTTGAAATACATCCACAGGTACACCTCCACCTCACTCAAATGATGGAAATTAGCCTATAAGAAGCTTCTAAAGCCATGACATCATTTTCTGGAATTTTCCAAGCTGTTTAAAAGCACAGTTAATTAGTGTATGTAAACTTCTGACCCACTGGAATTGCCATACGGTGAATTATAAGTGAAATAATCTGTCTGTAAACATTTGTTGGAAAAATTACTTGTGTCATGCACAAAGTAGATGTCCTAACTGACTTGCCAAAACTATAGTTTGTCAACAAGAAATTTGTGGAGTGGTTGAAAAACTAGTTTTAACCTAAGTGCATGTAAACTTCTGACTTCAACTGTATGTTTTTTACAAAAGGCAGTAAATGAGGCTGAATGAACTGTTTCGCTGCTGATAGCCAGGTGTAGCAGTGGTAAGATGTTGGGAATGCTGTTAGGACAGCTTTATGTAGGCCCTATGTCACGCACGTCATAATAACTGGACCAAAGCGCAGCGTGATCTGGGTTCCACATCTTTTTATTACTAGGTGAAACTCACAGCAAAACAAAACAATAAATCGTAAAACAAAACGTGAAGCTACTATAGTGCTCGCAGGCAACTATACAAAGTCAAGATCCCACAAAGCACAAAGGGGAAATGGCTGCCTAAATATGATCCACAATAAACAGCTGCCTCTGATTGGGAACCATACCAGGCCAACATAGAAATATAAATCACCTAGATGACCCACCCTAGTCACACCCCGACCTAACCAACATAGAGAATAAAAAGCTCTCTATGGTCAGGGCGTGACACCCTAACAGTTTGTGGGCACCGTTTGTCAACGTTATAGTGCAATTAATGTATTGTTTAGTGTTGTGGCTTTTCTGGCATGCATCCCACTTTTTTCCCCCCTACAAAATGTACATGCTAAAATCGACACTGCCTACAGCTAACCTACAGCTAACATATAGCTGACTCTACCTGCTCTAGAAGGGATAAAGCAGTTATAGCTAACCTACAGCTAACATATAGCTGACTCTACCTGCTCTAGAAGGGATAAAGCAGTTAAAGATGCAGACCTTTCTTTCTTCATGAGTTCACTTAGGAGCCAATGTCCCGTTTTCCCTGTGGTGCTACCTTCAATTAATCTTCAAACAAAACGTCATGTAGAGCGATTCTGGCAGAGAGAACACCCAGAATCCTCACCAGCAGTCTCTACCTCACTGAGCAGCCAGAGTGGGCTGGCATGGAGGGAGGGAGCGGAGTACCCCATTAGCTACCTAACTACCTCTGAGACAATCATATGATCATTCTGGCATGACATTCTCCTATTCCTAAGAAATACCAATACACTGGGAAGGAGGAGGTAGCCAGGTTTGGGTAGGTTCTAAATGTAATCTGTTACAGTTACTATTTACCTGTCCAAAATATTTATCAGTAACATAACTTTTGTATTACCCAAACTCAGTAACGTAATCTGATTATATTCATTTACTTCTAGATTACTTTCCCCTTAAGAGGCATTAGAAGAAGACAAAAATGTATGTTACCAATTGAACCACATCTACTGCAAGATAAATCAATGTTAAAGTTTACATAGCTGGCCATATATGGATGTTCAATTTTACTTCATTGATTGGTTATTTAGGCTTCTTCTAACCCATCGCTTTCTACTACATATAATAGTACGATTAAATTATATCTTTACAATGAACACCAAAGTCTATCAGAATTCCATTCATTCCAATAAATGTTATACCCCTTGATCTTCAAGAATAGGACTTGGAGATATGGAAGTATAGATTAGACAAATTGTTTTACCTGAGCATAACCTCAAAACAAAGGACTTATAAGCCAGCCCTACTCTGTTGTTTATGATTTGGTTGTCATGGAGAACTGATTGGGCTCACTGATTCGAGTTGAAAAATAAATGCTTCGCTAATGGAATGGCATGCTTTGAGCACTACTGAAAAGTGCTATTTACATGTGAAAAATGAATGCCATATGCTTGCATTTGCTATGGGCCTATTTACCTTTTTGTTGGTGACACTTTGATATCTTGATAATATGCAGCTGTTTAAAGGGAAAATCCACAGATGAAACCATAACAAAACAGTCGCCCCGCCTCTGTTTTGGTAAAAAACTGAGGGATGGAATCCGCACTGTGCAGTTGTTGCAAGAGCTCATTTTTTACTAGCTGTACACTGGTTTCAAAAACAATGATTGATAGGCAGCTTAAACATCTTGAATTAAAAAATGATTGGGTTCAAATAGACATTTAGATTTGTGAATAGTAATTCACAACAGCCACAATCCGTAAGGCGCTAATAGCTAAATGAGAGAGCAGCAGTGTGATTCACCTCAATGCCAGTGGTGGGCCGTCAGGGCCTGCAAGGCCTTCTCTGCTGGCCTAAACATCATCAGAATATAATTTTCTTTTAAATATATTTTCCCACAAATATGTATTAAATTATTCCCCAGAGTAAGAGTTATACTCTTCATTTCATAGCTTTCCTCTTGGTTGCACTGCTTCCAGCCCCAGGTTGAGATTTGGAGGGCTGGTCTTTACGTTAGATCTTTTATCCAATCATATTCAGCCATCATGTGTTGCCAGGGGTCTAAAATCTGCCCTCAGGCCTTCAGAATCAACAGTGCGGGCGCTTGTAGCTTAAAGTGAATGGAAATTAAAATTTTGTGTCAACCAATCAGCTTTAGAGTTGGCTATTGTACGCCTGCTGGCTGGCTCCAGTGTTACACAGGAGCCAGCTAGCAGGCGTAGGGCGTCCACGTCTTTTGATTGGATTACCAATATTGAGAGGCAGGTCCTATGGGCAGGTCTATGCAGATCTAGGAAACTAAATTTGATAAACGAATTAATTCGCGTTCTACTGTTTTTTGAACCCACAATGGCGGAAGGAGGAGAAGATATCGATTTGGTCGAGGATATAATTATAACGCCATTCTCAAGACGAACTTTTCAAGAAAAGTTAGACATTGTAAGGAGAGGTCGCCCGACGCCACAAAGCCTGTCACAGGCGGGAAAGGGGTTCGTTCGTTCGCCACTTTCAAAGTTTCAACTATGAGCGCTGTCAATGGCTCACAGGCTCCGAGAAGCACTGCAAACTGTACTGCTGGGAATGCCTATTATTTGCAAGTGATCGATTTGGTGTTTGGAGCCACACTGGCTTTGCAAACTTGAGTTGTCTAACCAAGGCAGCAACGAGACACCAAAGTACGGCTGGGCACTTAGAAGCAATGGTGCTTTTGAAAACGTTTGGGGACACCAGAGTGGAGCTACAGCTCTCACTCGTCCTGCGTTATGTGACGGACACGGGAGTCAAGGAGCGATTTATCCGGTTTGAAGATGTGACAAGCGGCAAGCGAGCTGATGACATTGCCGCTCTTATTTTCCGTTTCTTGGAGGAAAATGAATGTAGTCTGGATAAAGTTGTGGCACAGTGTTTTGATGGCGCAGCAGTCATGGCATCTGGACTCAATGGGGTGCAGGCTAAAGTTAAGGAGAGGGCACCGATGGCCTTATTCATTCACTGCTATGCACATCGACTAAATTTAGTACTGACTCAAGGAGCCTCAAAGCTTAAAGAATGCAAGGTCTTCTTTGCCAACCTCAATGGCCTTGCAGCATTTTTCTCACGATCCCCTAAGCGCACGCAACTGTCTAATAATCAGTCTTTGGTGAGTAGGCATACAATGCATGTTATTTTTTATTAAATGTGTATGTATGTTTCGCATTTTATTTCGTTAATATTAAATAGCCTATATATTAACAAAATAAAATGGCAAATAGCCTATGTTGCAAATTATTTGTTTTCTTTTATTTTCAGTGAATAGTTATGTGTCTTTATCATCACGGTGAAACTGCTTTGGGTGCGACAATGCGCTGTTTAGTGAACACACTGTATTTATTTTTTGGGGGACTTAAAGCTCAAAGTTTGTGGACCAGAAATGGATAGAAGAAGAATATTAATATAACTCTGTTGCACTCGACTATGTTCTTGCGTATTAGTTGAACTGTACTGTATTGTACTCTTCCCCTGCAATTCTCTGAAAAAAATGTCAATTTCAAGGTGACGCAACGCCTGGTTATACTGCGTTTCTGTCTAAATGTATAGTGTCTAGAGCCATGGCATCTAAATGATGGTAATAACAGGTGGATTAATTCGGGTGGGACTGTGTAGGACCTCACTGAAGGCCCAGGCGCCAGGCCCACGGCACGCTACTGCTCAATGCGCTATGAAGATATCAATAATAAGTGATATCCGTACCGCTGTAGACTACACCACTGCTGTTATCCTTACCTCTAAGCGTATATTCAAGTTGGATAATCTTTGGATGCCGACAGCAGTCGCACCATTGGAAGACATTGCTTGGACTGTAGACTACAAAAGCCTATTCCTGCTCTTTTCCCGTCATCCATCAAACTCATTTGGTGTGTCATCATATTGGTCTCTGACTTCTGGTCAGACTCGCTCAGGTGGAACAAACTTAAACTTGCGCATTTTTCAATGCTGATTTGAATGTCATTGAGAAGACAGGGAAGTGTCAAAGATTTTTTTTTCGTAAACCTCCTTTCTGAATTTAAAAGTAATCCGCGAAGTAATCATCTGTTTTTTCAAAAGTATCTGTAATCTGATTACAATATTTTTGCTGGTAATGTATCGGATTACAGTTTTTTTGTGTTTTTTTTGTAATCCCTTACATGTAACAGATTACATGTAATCTTAACATGTAATCTGTTACTCCCCAACCCTGAAGGTAGCCTAGTGGTTAAAAGTGTTGGGCCAGTATCCGAAAAGTGACTGGTTTTAATCGTCGAGCTGACTGGGTGAAACATTTGTCGAAGTGCGATTGAGCAAGGCACTTAACCCTAATTGCTCCAGTAAGTTGCTCTGGATAAGAGCTTCTGCTTAATGATTTAAATGTCAAATGAAGATATCCAGTCCTGGCAACATATTAGGTAGTACAGCAAACTACCTTGTATACATGTGTGCAGAGACACACACATTGCTGTTTGGTCTCATGGCTAAAAGGCTACCCCTTAACTCCTCTTCCTCGTATCTCTGTAGCTTTCTTACTTACTTACTTACTTTATTGTCCCCATGGGGAAATTTTGTTGCAGTGTCATGTACACATTTAAAGTGGCGTTAAATACAAAACAAGATTGACAATACAACTTTCAATAACAGTCACGCACCAATAAATAAAATACAATTTAAAATTTAAAATTTAAAAAAGACTAGCCTGCTGACCTTACATTTGCCCGAGCTATTTAAGAGGGATATCACACCTGGCACAAATGATTGTCTCGTTCTATTTTTCCTGCTGAGGGGTGCCCTATACCTGCGCCCAGAGGGGAGTAATTCAAAGTCCAGGTACAGTTCTTTGGCTTCATGAAAGCTTTCTGCTTTCATGAAGCCAAAGAAATCCAGAACCACTTGCCCCCCAGCAAATACTGTAAAACCCAACAAGAAACACTGATAAACAGAGCGAGAGAGAGAGAGGAGTGAGCACAATCTTTGTATCTCCTCGTTGGTAGGCACTAGGCAGCCAGAAGGCTGTGGTGATTAGAAACAGTAGAGGTGCTGAAGGCCTCAGTCAACCAGCAAATTAAAACGTGTGAACCCGCCCAGACAATAATTAGATGGGAGGAGGAGGAGAACATGGGCACCAAGCAGGGATCTCCTTTTTAGGTAGCTTCACTTTCTCTAGTAATGTTCTACAGAGTATAGACCCAGATACTAATTAGCAAGGCCACTCTCTGAGTGGACAGGGCTGGGGGACTTTTCTCCTCTATACTGTTAGGTTTTTATAACGTTATAGTGATGTTATAGCAATGTTATAGTGATTTTATAGAAATGTTATAGTGAAGTTGTAGTAATGGTATAGTGATGTTATAGTAACGTTATACTAATGTTATAAGCCTAGTAACGTTATAGTTATGTTAGGTGAATGTACCCACTAGCTGGGCCTCTCTCTCAGAGTGGACTGGACTGGGGGGATCTACTCCTCTATAGTTAGGTTAGCACAACATTATTATAATGTTGAAGTAAGGTTATTGTAATTTTAGGTGAACTTACCAACTAGCAAGGCCTCTCTCTCAGAGTAAACAGGACTGGAGGGAATCTTCTCTGGGGGCAGACTCTCCTTCTCCTGACTGCAGGAAACCACTTCTAATGCTGTCGCCTCCTACAGGACAAGAGGAGAAAACACTGTTAGACTGTTTGATGCACACACACACACACACACACACACACACACACACACACACACACACACACACACACACACACACACACACACACACACACACACACACACACACACACACACACACACACACACACACACACACAGAGCCCTAGACACATCATACAGGCAGTGGGAGAGAGGAGGAGAGACAAATAAGGCAAAGAGGAAAGAGAAAATACAGAGGGAGCCAAATGGAGGGAGGAAAGAGAGAGAGAGAAAGCTGGCAGTGTTAGCGATGCTAATGATTAAGTTGTTGTTTACTGTGGGCTTCTGACAGGTTGGAGGAGGGAGGGTCGGGTATGTGTAAAAAAAAATATTATAATAATTTAGGGGGTATCAGCTTTAATATTGCAGATAGATTGTGGCTTCCATCAATGTAAATATCTGCATCATTTCCAACCCCCAATTTTTGTTGTTGTAAATATATATATTATTTTAAATATGTTTTTATATTTTCCCCTAACGCTACCACCCCTCCCCTAATTGAAGAAAACGAATGGACAACAATACCAGGTATGTGTGTTTGTCTGTGTGACTGATGTGCGTTTGTGTGGGTGCTGACCCAGGCACAGTGGCAACTCTTACAGGGGTTCACCCGGGGCAATGTTCTTCATTACTGTGTGTGTGTGTGTGTGTGTGTGTGTGTGTGTGTGTGTGTGTGTGTGTGTGTGTGTGTGTGTGTGTGTGTGTGTGTGTGTGCGAGATATGGGACAAGCTCTTGATTTCCTAACCCAGTTGTGTCGGGTTGATTAATCCTGCAACAAATAAAGTCCTCCTGCACTGGATTGGTACTGTATGTAATGATCTGTCATGTCGCTGGAAGAGGAGACAGAGTGAGGAACAGAGAAACAGGGAGAGTGAGGGACAGTGAAACAGAGCGTGAGGAACAGAGAAAGAGAGAGAGGAAGAAACAAAGATATTCACAGAGAAAATAGAAAACTAGAGACAGGGAGAAAAAAAGAGAGATAAGGAGAGAGAATGGAAACAGAGGGAGAGGGAGAGAGAGGGTTGGAGAGGGTCACATCTCTTTTCCACTTATACTGACTTGATCAGCACTCTCCTCGCTCCCTCTGTCATCACGCGGTGAGGTCTCCAGCTAGAGTCAATCATAAAAATGAGAAAAGCCGTCACTGACAATCATGTCACAAAATAAAATAACACAAAATAACAAACGTGAAAACGAAAGCGCACAGTTCTGTCAGGCAGAAACACTAAACAGAAAACAAGATCCCACAACTGATGGTGGGAAAAAGGGCTGCCTAAGTATGATCCCCAATCTGAGACAACGATAGACAGCTGCCTCTGATTGGGAACCATACCCGGCCAACAAAGAAATATACAAACTAGAATGCCCACCCCAAATCACACCCTGACCTAAACAAATAGAGAAATAAAAAGGCTCTCTCCCCCCCCCCCCCCAAAGGTGCGGGCTCCGGCAGCAAAACCTGACTCTATAGGGGAGGGTCAGGGTGGGCATCTATCCTCGGTGGCGGCTCCGGTGCGGGACGCAGACCCCACTCTGCTTGAGGCTCCCCCCACTACGATGGCGCCTCTGGTTTAGGAATCGTCGCCGGGACCTCCGGACCGTAGATCGTCGCCAGAGGAACCCTCGCTGAAGGCTCTGGACTGGGAACCCTCGCTGTAGGCTCTGGACTGGGAACCCTCGCTGAAGGCTCTGGACTGGGAACCCTCGCTGAAGGCTCTGGACTGGGAACCCTCGCTGAAGGCTCTGGACTGGGAACCCTCGCTGAAGGCTCCGGACTGGGAACCCTCACTGAAGGCTCCGGACTGGGAACCCTCGCTGAAGGCTCTGGACTGGGAACCCTCGCTGAAGGCTCCGGACTGCCGACCGTCGCTGGAGGCTCCGGACTGCCGACCGTCGCTGGAGGCTCCGGACTGCCGACCGTCGCTGGAGGCTCCGGACTGCCGACCGTCGCTGGAGGCTCCGGACCGGGGACCGTAGCTGGAGGCTCCGGACCGGGGACCGTAGCTGGAGCCTCCAGACCGGGGACCGTCGCTGCAGGCTCCCTGCCATGGATCGTCTCTACAGGCTCCGGGCCATGGATCGTCACTGGAGGCTTTGTGCCATGGATTATCACTACAGGCTCCGGTCCATGGATCATCACTGGAGGCTCCGGGCCATGGATCATCACTGGAGGCTTCGTGCGTGGAGCCGGAACAGGTCTCACCGGACTGAGGAGACGTACTGGAAGCCTGGTACGTGGAGCTGCCACAACGCATCCTGGCTGGATACCCACTTTAGCTCGGTGAGTGTGGAGAGCTGGCACAGGACGCACTGGGCTAAGAAGGCGCACTGGAGGCATATTACGTATTGCCGGCGCAGGATATACTGGGCCGTGGAGGCGCACTGGAGGTCTGGAGCGTAGAGCTGGCACAACGCGTCCTGGCTGAATACCCCCTGTAGCACGACAAGTGCGGGGAGCTGGGAAAGGCCGCACTGGGTTGTGCTGGCGAACTGGGGATACCGTGCGCAGAGCTGGCGCAGGATATCCTGGGCCAAAGAGACGCACCGGAGACCAGGAGCGCTGAGCCGTCACAATCCGTCCTGGCTGAGTGCCCACTCTAGCACGGCAACTGCGGGGAGCTTGCACAGAGCGCACCGGGCTGTGGATGTTCGCTGAAGGCTTGGTGCGCAGAACCGGAAAACATGGCACTTGAACCGTGACCAACTCCTCATTGTATTTACAGGGAGTTGGTTCTCGTTCACCCCTTAGTTCAGTTCGTTTCGCTCGCTCCGCTCGCCAACCTGTGTGAACCCCCCCAAAACATTTTGGAGGCTGCCTCTCTTGCTTCCGTCCTTGCCGTGACTCCTGGTATCGCCAGCGTTCCTCCCTCGCCCCCCAAAACATTTTGGAAGCTGCCTCTCTTGCTTCCGTCCTTGCCGTGACTCCTGGTATCGCCAGCGTTCCTCCCTCAAACAAAATAACAAACGTCAAAACGAAAGCGCACAGTTCTGTCAGGCAGAAACACTAAACAGAAAACAAGATCCCACAACTGAAGGTGGGAAAAAGGGCTGCCTAAGTATGATCCCCAATCCGAGACAACAATAGACAGCTGCCTCTGATTGGGAACCATACCCGGCCAACAAAGAAATATATGATACCAGAATGCCCACCCCAAATCACACCCTGACCTAACCAAATAGAGAAATAAAAAGGCTCTCTAAGGTCAGGGCGTGACAAAGGGGTTCATCTCTGCGTGTATACATGCTTTAATTACAATATTACCCATGGATCACTGGAAGGGGTTCATCTCTAGGTGTATACATGTTTGAATTACCATATTTACCATGGATCACTGGAAGGGGTTCATCTCTGCGTGTATACATGTTTTAATTACCATGGATCACTGAAAGGGGTTCATATCTACTTGTATACATGTTTTAATTACCATGGATCACTGGAAGGGGTTCATATCTACTTGTATACATGTTTTAATTACCATATTTACCATGGATCACTAGAAGGGGACACATTTCAGTGCCTAGCGGCATTCTAATGTACAGCATCACTATTAAACCAGATATCGACAACCCTGTGATCTCTTTGATTTGAAATGACATGTATTACCCAGCCAGCAGGTCTAAAATTACAAATTAAAAAAGTCAATGAAACAACTAGCCAAGCGGCTACGGGAGGCAGAGAAGAGAAAATGTGTCGAGATTGGAAAAGAAGAAATCAAATATGGACCACGCACCATTTGACTCTCTCATATCCATATTATCTTTATCCAATTAAATAGCTGATTGAACAGGAATCTCATGCTCTTGTCAACCCTCGTTCTGGAATCCTGCTCAGCCAATGTTATACCATAAGCAACATAACCATTAACACTGGCTATAGATGGATTTTAGCCCCTAAAGACATACAATTAACTTAAGTGTTTTCGATATTTGCGGATGTGAGACAAGACAGTTTTGGAGGGGGGATAATAATGAACTGGTTGTAACCAGTGGTGATATACCGGTATAGCTAATGCAAAGATGCTAGTTGTAGCCAGTAATGATATATGGCTAGTATAAAGATGCTAGTTGTAGCCAGTGGTGATATTTTTCACTAGGCAAGTCAGTTAAGAACAAATTCTTATTTACAATGACAGCCTGCCAAAAGGCAAAAGGCCTGGGATTATAAATAAAAATAAATAAAATAAAAATATAGGACAAAACAAACATCACGACAAGAGAGACAACTCAACACTACATAAAGAGAGACCTAAGACGACAACATAGCATGGCAGGAACACATGACAACACAGCATGGTAGCAACACATCTTGATAACAACATGGTAGCAACACAACACGGTAGCAGCACAAAACAGGGTGCAAACATTGTTGGGCACAGACAACAGCACAAAGGGCAAGAAGGTAGAGACAACAATACATCACGCAAAGCAGACACAACTGTCAGTAAGAGTGTCCATGATTGAGTCTTTGAATGAAGAGATTGAGATAAAACTTTACGTTTTTATTTTTTATTATTGAATATCTGAAACATACAATATACTTGCAGTGAAGCCGCTCAACAACTACATCATACCAGTCATCCAACAGACTCTCATTCAGAGTGACACACAGAAGCATCCAGGGTCAATGCACTGCTCAAGGTCATGTTGATAGATCTCCCACTAGGACAAAAAACATGAACCCGAACCCTACAAGATCCCCCCCACAGTTCCCCAATAGCTGTCCCTTAACCATTTGAGACCCCTCCCACAGTCCCCCTCCAAGTAGAAAAATGCAATAAAAATACAATTAATTCCATTCCCCACCCCCAATAAACCCCCCAATGCACCAACAACCAAGAGAATGAACTAAAGAGAAAAAGTAAAAGACAGAAGATAACAGAAAACAGAAAACAACAATGCAAAAATATATATAAATAAACAAAAACAAAATTAAATAAACGTTTATCTTTGACCATCATTCTATCTCCCGCACAGCAACTCCACTCCCACTTGTCTCCAATTCCACATACCAAACCTCAGCTTCCCTCAGCCCATCTCATCTATCTCTGTTGGCCACCCTCTTCGGGTTTCTATGCAACAAATATCTTTCAACTCTGCTGTGATGTTTAACTTACAATTTCAATCTTTCTAATCGAATAGAATCAATTCGAATAGAATCAAGATAAATACTTTTACTAAGAGTATTATTATATTAGTAATTGACTGAACCGGTCTCTCCAGATCTCCTAACAGTACTATTTATAGGGTCCATTTTATATCAATGCTATGCCTTTTCAGCCGTTCAGCCGTTCCTGAACCTGAGACCAGAAACAGGCTACCCGAGAGCAATACCAAAATAAATCTGCAGAGCTTTGATGATTTTATGCCCCAAATATTCAACATTTTGTTGGTGGAAAGAATTCTATATAATAATTTTAGCTGAAAAGGGCAAATCTTGAATCTTGCGTTGTTTTATATATCAACTCATACCATGGAATCGGTACATCAAAAATATTTTCCCAACTATTTTGCAATCTGTATGGCACAGTTGTCAACATCCTGGTCCTCAAATGAAACTGGTATACTTTCCCATTTATGCTATGTTTATTCCTCCGCAAGTTTTGATCCTTTATATTGGGCAGACAGACCTTTCCTACCTCCTCTCGCTGCCAACTGCCTCCTCCATTTTTGGGGTAATGCTGTAATCAATTGGTTGTACTCTTGGATTGAGCAGACCTTCCCATACAATTCTGATAACTCCATGAAGGACATAACTCTACCATTCCAATTTACAAAATCATTTAAGAACAAAATACCCTTTTCAAACATCTTTCCCATAAATACAGGCATTTTATCAACCAGCACATTTTATCAACTCTAATATTTGTTGTAATATTTGTTCTATCTTTTCATGGGGATGAAATTGAAATTGTAGCCAGCTCTGCAATGCTTGTTTGAAAAAAGGAGATACTTTGAAAAAAGTATAATTTTAAATTAATCGAAAATGAGACATGGCAATCTGCACAAATGCAAAAAGGCAATTTTTAAACAATGGATGAGCTTTCTTAGTAATCTACTTGAGAACCATTTAGGGTTCAAGTAAAACGTTTGACTGAGTGAAGCTTTTAGAGAGGAGGTTTAGTGCTTTTATATTTAATAATCTCAACTCACCCAATTCATATTCATTATATAGATAGGCACACTTAATTTTGTCTGGTTTAGCGTCTCAGATAAAGCAAAATATTTTTTGCTTATATGATTTGAAAAACGAATCATCAGGAGTAGTCAGCGCCATAAGTAAGTGAGTAAACTGAGATATGACTAAGGAGTTAATCAGGGCACTTTTTCCATAAATAGACAGGTATTTACCTCTCCATGGTTACAGGATCTTGTCTATTTTTACAAGTTTTCTATTGAAATTCAATGAGGAGAGCTTATTTATATGTTTTGTGATATGAATACCAAGTATGTCTACTTCACCATCAGCCCATTTTATAGGTAAACTGTAGGGTAATGTAAAAGTTGTATTTTTTAAAGATCCAATATGTAATATTGCACACACTAGGTTTTAGTCCAGAGAGTACAGAAAAGTTATCTAGATCTTCAATGAGACATTGCAGGGATATAGCTTGCGGACTTAATGTAAAACTTCAGTCATTGGGCATACATGGACAAATTTGTTTTTATGCCTTGGATTTCTAATCCTCTAATGTTGTTAATGGATCTGATTTTAATAGCTAGCATTTCGATGGCCATAACGAATAGATATGGTGATAGCGGACACCCTTGTTTAACTCCTTTTGACAATTCAAAACTCTCTGAGAAGTAGACGTTATTTACTATTTTACACCTGGGGTTGCTATACATAATTTTTTACCCATTTTTTAAGAGTATTACCCAAATTGAAAAAATCCAGGCATTTATAAATAAAATCCAGTCTTACTTTATCAAATGCCTTTTCAAAATCATCTATAAATACCAGGCCTGGCTTCATAGATGTTTCATAATGTTCTATTATTTCTAGTAGTTGTCATATATTATCTCCAATGTATCATCCATGTAAAAAACCTGTCGGATCAGCATGAACAATACCTTGCAAAACCCTTTTAATTATGAGTGCTATGCACTTCGCTAGTATTTTTGCATCACAACATTGAAGTGTAAGGGGCCTCCAGTTTTTTAGACAGACTGGGTCTGGGTCTTGTTTTAATAATAGAGAAATCAGACCTTCCTGCTGAGTACCTGACAGACTACCATTTCTATAGGAGTAGTTAAAACAATCTAACAATGGAGCTTTTAGTATATCAAAAAAGGCTTGATACACCTCTACTGGTATGCCATCAAGCCCTGGGGTTTTCCCAGACTGAAAGGATTTAATAGCCTCAAAAAGTTATTCCTCTGTAACTTGGCCTTCGTACTGATCTTTCTGTACATTTGTTAATTTTTCAATTTTTGTATTATTTGGAAAGAATTCCTTACCGCAATCTTCATTCAGTGGGAGAGGATGAGACGGAAAAGAGAACATCTGTCTAAAATAATTAGCTTCCTCTTTTAAAATATCATTCTGTCTTCAGTAACGAGTTTCTGCAAAAATTATTTTTGTTAGCGTTCCTGTGTTTGAGATCCAGGAAGAATTCTGTGCATTTTTCTCCATATTCCATCCAGTTTGCTTTATTTTTGTAATAGATTACATTAGATCGTTCTTGAATAGGTTCCTCAAGTTCTTTTTGTGTTTTATCTCTGTAGTATCGTTTTTATTGCTATCTACCTGTACTATTAGTTCATGGATTTCCCTTGTTAGTCTTGTCTCTTTAGCCAGAAACTGCTCTTTTAAAAAAAAAATTCAAAGAATATTTTTTAGAAATATTTAACTTCCACACATTAACAAGTCCAACACAGCAAATGAAAGATAAACATCTTGTGAATCCAGCCAACATGTCCGATTTCTAAAATGTTTTACAGCGAAAACACAATATATATTTATGTTAGTTCACCACAATAGCCAAACACACAATGCTATTTATCCACCGCATAGGTAGCTTTCAAAAAACCGACAAAATATAGATATAATTAGTCACTAACCAAGAAACAACTTCATCAGATGACAGTCTTATAACATGTTACACAATACATTTATGTTTTGTTCAAAAAATGTGCATATTTGAAGTGTAAAATCATAGTTTTACATCACAAATAGCACCGAAGCAGCAAGAATAATTACAGAGAGCAACGTGAAATACCTAAATACTCATCATAAAACATTTATGAAAAATACATGGTGTACAGCAAATGAAAGATAAACATCTTGTGAATCCAGCCAATATTTCAGATTTTTTAAGTGTTTTACAGCGAAAACACAATATAGTATTATATTAGCTTACCACAATAGCCAACCACACAAACGCATTTATCAGCAGCAAAATGTAGCGATTGCAAAAACCAGCAAAAGATATTAAATTATTCACTAACCTTGACAAACTTCATCAGATGACAGTCCTATAACATCATGTTACACAATACATATATGTTTTGTTCGAAAATGTGCATATTTAGCGGTACAAATCGTGGTTTTACAATGTGAATACGTAGCCAAACTGCACAAAATTATCCGGAGATATTTTGAACAGTCACCTAATCTAATCAAAGAACTCATCATAAACTTTACTAAAAAATACATGTTGTACAGCAAATGAAAGATACACTAGTTCTTAATGCAATCGCCGTGTTAGATTTTTAAAAATAACTTTAGTACGACATGCAGCTTACGTTATAGCGAGACAGCGCCTGCAATGAGGGCGGAAAATAGAACTAAATATTTTCCACAGAAATACGAAATAACATCATAAATGGTTCCTACTTTTGCTGAGCTTCCATCAGAATGTTGTACAAGGAGTCCTTTGTCCAGAATAAATCGTTGTTTGGTTTTAGAATGTCCTCTTCGCCTGTCGAATTAGCAACCTTAGCTAGCCAAGTGGCGCAAAGATGTCCATCTTCACCAAACGCAGAGAACGGAAAACACCAAAACTCCCGATAAACGTTCAATAATCTGATAAAACTATATTGAAATAACATACTTTACGATGATATTATCACATGTATCAAATAAAATCAAAGCCGGAGATATTAGCCGTCTATACCGAAAGCTTTTCAGAAGGCAATCTGGGGTTCCTTCCCGCGCCTTGGCAGGCAAAGGAAATTGGGGTCACGTCATTCCAAGAGCTCTTGTTCGACCTCAGATCAAGCTAGACACCCCATTCCACCTTCCACTGCCTGATGACATCTAGTGGATGGCGTATGAAGTGCATGTATATCCATAGATTTCAAGCAATTGAATAGGATGGCCCTGGAACAGAGCCTCGATTTCAGATTTTTCACTTCCTGACAGGAAGTTTGCTGCAAAATGAGTTCTGTTTTACTCACAGATATCATTCAAACGGTTTTAGAAATTTGAGAGTGTTTTCTATCCAATAGTAATAATAATATGCATATTGTACGATCTAGAATAGAGTACAAGGCCATTTAAATTGGGCACGATTTTTTCCCAAAGTGAAAATAGCGCCTCCTACACACTAACAGGTTAACCTTTGATGCAAGAGAGAAAGAGACAAGAAAGTAGTCAAGATGACTAGCTTGATTAAGTCTCCTCCATGTATATCTCACTAGGTCAGGGTTTTTTAGTCTCCAAATATCCTCTATTTCTAATGTGTCCATAATATTTGTGATTTCCTTAAGGGCTCGGTGATGATAGTTTGTAGAGTGATTACCTTTACGGTCCAGTGAGGTACTTAACACTGTGTTATAGTCTCCTACCATAATGATTTGATCATGTGGCTATACTTATTTCACCCCTTACCATAACTAGATACTATTCAGTCTAAATTGACCGTAATTAGTGCTTGTAAAGCTACTGCCATCAGAGGTATTATGACGGTCAAAATCAGATCTTTCAAATGTCTGATATTTTGAATTCAAGAAATAGGTTTCAGCAAAATTTGTTTCATTCCCTTGCCTGTTTGCCTGTGAGCCAATGCCATATATGTTAGAAAATTGAGACAAGATATTATGTGTGTCGTAAATCTGAGTAGGTTGATGTGTATGATATTGGATGTGATTTTGTATGTATAAGAGTAAGACTATAATGTGTGATGTCCAAATAAATAATAACGCTGACAATTTGCATGGTTGAGTGTCTGTGTGTGTAACATGTAGTGCATATAGCCTTAATATTCATGATGATAATTGTAATCCATATCGTATCACCATCATAGTTGCATCATAATTACCCTTAACATCCTTGAAAAACACATCCCAGCCTTTCCTTAGCAATTGACGTTTCACATGATCACGAAAGAGACATTGCATTACTCTAGAGATGGCTTCACTACAGTACAAATGTATTCCGTATAATATGTTATTATTCCCCAATGCCCCTTTTCTGATATCTTCCCGTTGCTTCTTGTAAACATATATAAACTTGTAGACAAATACATAAAAAAGACAGACAAACTATAAACATGTTAAATTATAAAACAGTTCTTGACAATAGAGACAGAGGGAGAGAAGAGAATAGAAAAGAGAAAAAGAGAGAGTGAGAGAAGAGAAGGAGATCAGGTGTGTGTGTATGTATAGTCCGTATGTGTAAGCGAGCATGTATTGAGTACGTGTGTGTTCATATCCACTTCATAGTGTTCAGATATTTTTACAGTTCCCATACTTTCTTTTTTTCGTAACCTGAAGTCCCTGTAGAATTTACATTTACATTTACATTTAAGTCATTTAGCAGACGCTCTTATCCAGAGCGACTTACAAGTTGGTGCATTCACCTTATGATATCCAGTGGAACAACCACTTTACAATAGTGCATCTAACTCTTTTAAGGGGGGGGGTTAGAAGGTTTACTTTATCCTATCCTAGGTATTCCTTAAAGAGGTGGTGTTTCAGGTGTTTCCGGAAGGTGGTGATTGACTCCGCTGACCTGGCGTCGTGGGGGAGTTTGTTCCACCATTGGGGTGCCAGAGCAGCGAACAGTTTTGACTGGGCTGAGCGGGAGCTGTACTTCCTCAGAGGTAGGGAGGCGAGCAGGCCAGAGGTGGATGAACGCAGTGCCCTTGTTTGGGTGTAGGGCCTGATCAGAGCCTGAAGGTACGGAGGTGCCGTTCCCCTCACAGCTCCGTAGGCAAGCACCATGGTCTTGTAGCGGATGCGAGCTTCAACTGGAAGCCAGTGGAGAGAGCGGAGGAGCGGGGTGACGTGAGAGAACTTGGGAAGGTTGAACACCAGACGGGCTGCGGCGTTCTGGATGAGTTGTAGGGGTTTAATGGCACAGGCAGGGAGCCCAGCCAACAGCGAGTTGCAGTAGTCCAGACGGGAGATGACAAGTGCCTGGATTAGGACCTGCGCCGCTTCCTGTGTGAGGCAGGGTCGTACTCTGCGAATGTTGTAGAGCATGAACCTACAGGAACGGGTCACCGCCTTGATGTTAGTTGAGAACGACAGCGTGTTGTCCAGGATCACGCCAAGGTTCTTAGCACTCTGGGAGGAGGACACAATGGAGTTGTCTACCGTGATGGCGAGATCATGGAACGGGCAGTCCTTCCCCGGGAGGAAGAGCAGCTCCGTCTTGCCGAGGTTCAGCTTGAGGTGGTGATCCGTCATCCACACTGATATGTCTGCCAGACATGCAGAGATGCGATTCACCACCTGGTTATCAGAAGGGGGAAAGGAGAAGATTAATTGTGTGTCGTCTGCATAGCAATGATAGGAGAGACCATGTGAGGATATGACAGAGCCAAGTGACTTGGTGTATAGCGAGAATAGGAGAGGGCCTAGAACAGAGCCCTGGGGGACACCAGTGGTGAGAGCACGTGGTGCGGAGACAGATTCTCGCCACGCCACCTGGTAGGAGCGACCTGTCAGGTAGGACGCAATCCAAGCGTGGGCCGCGCCAGAGATGCCCAACTCGGAGAGGTTGGAGAGGAGGATCTGATGGTTCACTGTATCAAAGGCAGCCGATAGGTCTAGAAGGATGAGAGCAGAGGAGAGAGAGTTAGCTTTAGCAGTGCGGAGCGCCTCCGTGACACAGAGAAGTACAGCCATGGTGTTATGGAGCTGTCTCGGAATAGCTGTCCATCTGTCCATCTATAAAGAGTTTGTCAACAATGTTGTCAACCCTTTGTTGCCTTTGTACCGGATACAGTCTCTTACGACGTTCGTTTATCTCCCTTGGAAATTGGTCATTGAGACCGAATTTGGTCCTTTTAAGCTCCCTTCCCCTGCTTTTGATCAGCTCCTTTTGTTGGTAGTGTTCAAATTTTGCGATGGTCTTGGTCTTGTCCCTCCGAGCTCCAAGTCTGTGTACTCGGTGGAAAGCCACCTTATTTATAGTCTCTATTGGAAGTTTCAAGGCGGATTGCATGAAATCTCTAATCACGCCCTCTGGATTATTGGATGCATCCTCTGGAATCCCAGAAAAAATATATATTTTCACGCATGCTACGACTTTGTATGTCTAGTAGCGGCTCATTCATCACCCTGTTTTCCCTGAGTAGACAATCCATGTTGGAATCGTGGATTTTTACCTTGGCTCTGAGTGCCTTGTTTCTCCTTGGATTGTGAGAATTTCACTCTGGCTAAACTCCAAACTCCCCCTCAGCCCTGCTACCTACTCACACAATTTTTCTAGTGTTGCATGAATTCCAGCCAGAGCACTAGACTCTACTTCAACGATAAGTAAATCGTCCTTGTCTGGATGAATCTGTTTTTCTTTTTTTTGTCGGGTTAAAGTTATTTTGTGAGGTAGTCAGATCTTTCCATGATGGAGTATGTTGTTCCTCCATAGCGTAAAGCTGTTGGTACTCGTCGATTTCCCTCAGGATCTCCTTAGTATCCAGGTTGGCTCTTTACTGCAACCAGTTGATTTACGAAAAGATAACAATGAGTCTCTCCCACGACGACAACAGGTGTCTGTAGTACAGCCAGCTAGCACTCGCGGAATCCAACCAAAAAAATGGAACACAAACTTGCAGTCCCAGCTGTAAAGGCTAACCGCGTCGTGGAATACTTAGCAACAAAACTTTAGTTCTGCTTAAAAATGTATTTCATTAAAATGTTTTAATATAATCAACAAACCGAGTGCAGACAGTACAATGTTCTGTTGCACGCTCTGATGATGTATCTGATGACGTATATCCGTGTGCCAAGCTTGTAGCGTCTTTGTTGCAGCTCGTTCCAGTCGCTAGCTGCAGTAAACTGAAATGACAAGAGACCCAGTGATGTGTGTGCTTTGGGGACCTTCAACAGAATGTGACTACCAGAACGGGTGTTGTATGTGGAGGATGAGGGCTGCGGTAGATATCTCAGATAGGGGGGAGTGAGGCCTATGAGGGTTTTATAAATAAGCAACAACCAGTGGGTCTTGCAACGGGTATCCAAAGATAACCAGTTTACAGAATAGTATAGAGTGCAGTGATGTGTCCTATAAGGAACATTGGTGGCAAATCTAATGGCCGAATGGTAAAGAACATCTAGACTCTCGAAAGCACCCTTACCTGCCGATCTATAAATTACATCTCCATAATCTAGCATGGGCAGGAATCAGGGTTAGTTTGGCAGCAGGGGTGAAAGAGGAGCGATTACGATAGAGGAAACCAAGTCTACATTTAACTTTAGCCTGCAGCCTAGATATGATCTGAGAGAAGGACAGTGTACCATCTAGCTATACTCCCAAGTACTTATTTGAGGTGACTACCTCAAGCTCTAAACCCTCAGAGGTAGTAATCAAACCTGTGGGGAGAGGGACATTCTTCTTACCAAACCACATGACCTTTGTTTTGGAGGTGTTTAGAACAAGGTTAACGGCAGAGAAAGCTTGTTGGATACTAAGAACGCTTTGTTGTAGAGCGTTTAACACAAAATCCGGGGAGGGGCCAGTTGACTATAAGACTGTATCATCTGCATATAAATGGATGAGAGAGCTTCCTACTGCCTGAGCTAGTTAGAAAACTAGGCCAAAGACCCCTCAGAAACACCAATACTCCTTAGCTGGCCACAATAATGGAATGGTCTACTGTAAAAGCTTTGGCCAAGTCAATAAAAATAGCAGCACAACATTGCTTAGTATCAAGGGCAATGGTGACATCATGGAGGATCTTTATATGGCTAATGCAAAGATGGTAGTTGTAGCCAGAGGTGATAAATGGCTAATGCAAAGGTACTAGTTGTAGCCAGGGGTAATACCAGTATATGACTAATATAAAGATACTAGTTGTAGCCAGGGGTCATACAGTATATGACTAATATAAAGATACTAGTTGTAGCCAGGGGTAATACAGTATATGACTCATATAAAGATAATAGTTGTAGCCAGGGGTGATTTCTTGACAACTATAAAGATTCTAGATGTAACCACTGGCGATATTTGGCTAATATAAAGATGCTAGTTGTAACCAGTAGTGATATATGAATAATGTAAAGATGCTAGTTGTAACCAGTAGTGATATTTGGCTAATGTAAAGATGCTAGTTGTAACCAGTCGTGATATATGAATAATGTAAAGATGCTAGTTGTAACCAGTAGTGATATTTGGCTAATGTAAAGATGCTAGTTGTAACCAGTCGTGATATTTGGCTAATGTAAAGATGCTAGTTGTAACCAGTAGTGATATTTGGCTAATGTAAAGATGCTAGTTGTAACCAGTAGTGAAATTTGGCTAATGTAAAGATGCTAGTTGTAACCAGTAGTTATATATGAATAATGTAAAGATTCTAGATGTAACCAGTGGCGATATTTGGCTAATGTAAAGATGCTAGTTGTAACCAGTAGTGATATATGAATAATGTAAAGATGCTAGTTGTAACCAGTAGTGATATTTGGCTAATGTAAAGATGCTAGTTGTAACCAGTAGTGATATATGAATAATGTAAAGATGCTAGTTGTAACCAGTGGTAACATATCCCTTATATAAAGGGGTTGCTTGTAGTTGGTGGTTTTTTTTATAGCTAGGCTCTGGGCTGCAGTTCTCATTTTCATTAGTGTACATTGCAGCTGCAGGGAGCCTGGCTGGTGGATAGACTATTAGAGCTCAACACCAGTGGGGTTGAGGAGAGAAAGGAGGACGGAGGACAGGGAGACATTCTAACTGGAGGAGGAGAGGACCAGTAGCCAGACCTGGATGTAAATAACCAGTCTATTTCTCTATAGCTTTTGAAATGACCAGTCTATTTCTCTATAGCTTTTGAAATGACCAGTCTATTTCTCTATAGCTTTTGAAATGACCAGTCTATTTCTCTATAGCTTTTGAAATGACCAGTCTATTTCTCTATAGCTTTTGAAATGACCAGTCTATTTCTCTATAGCTTTTGAAATGACCAGTCTATTTCTCTGTAGCTTTTGAAATGACCAGTCTATTTCTCTATAGCTTTTGAAATGACCAGTCTATTTCTCTATAGCTTTTGAAATGACCAGTCTATTTCTCTATAGCTTTTGAAATGACCAGTCTATTTCTCTATAGCTTTTGAAATGACCAGTCTATTTCTCTGTAGCTTTTGAAATGACCAGTCTATTTCTCTATAGCTTTTGAAATAACCAGTCTATTTCTCTATAGCTTTTGAAATGACCAGTCTATTTCTCTGTAGCTTTTGAAATGACCAGTCTATTTCTCTGTAGCTTTTGAAATAACCAGTCTATTTCTCTATAGCTTTTGAAATGACCAGTCTATTTCTCTATAGCTTTTGAAATGACCAGTCTATTTCTCTGTAGCTTTTGAAATGACCAGTCTATTTCTCTATAGCTTTTGAAATGACCAGTCTATTTCTCTATAGCTTTTGAAATGACCAGTCTATTTCTCTATAGCTTTTGAAATGACCAGTCTATTTCTCTGTAGCTTTTGAAATGACCAGTCTATTTCTCTGTAGCTTTTGAAATGACCAGTCTATTTCTCTATAGCTTTTGAAATAACCAGTCTATTTCTCTGTAGCTTTTGAAATAACCAGTCTATTTCTCTATAGCTTTTGAAATGACCAGTCTATTTCTCTATAGCTTTTGAAATAACCAGTCTATTTCTCTGTAGCTTTTGAAATGACCAGTCTATTTCTCTATAGCTTTTGAAATGACCAGTCTATTTCTCTATAGCTTTTGAAATGACCAGTCTATTTATCTATAGCTTTTGAAATGACCAGTCTATTTCTCTGTAGCTTTTGAAATGACCAGTCTATTTCTCTATAGCTTTTGAAATGACCAGTCTATTTCTCTATAGCTTTTGAAATGACCAGTCTATTTCTCTGTAGCTTTTGAAATGACCAGTCTATTTCTCTATAGCTTTTGAAATGACCAGTCTATTTCTCTATAGCTTTTGAAATGACCAGTCTATTTCTCTGTAGCTTTTGAAATGACCAGTCTATTTCTCTATAGCTTTTGAAATGACCAGTCTATTTCTCTATAGCTTTTGAAATGACCAGTCTATTTCTCTATAGCTTTTGAAATGACCAGTCTATTTCTCTGTAGCTTTTGAAATGACCAGTCTATTTCTCTATAGCTTTTGAAATGACCAGTCTATTTCTCTATAGCTTTTGAAATGACCAGTCTATTTCTCTATAGCTTTTGAAATGACCAGTCTATTTCTCTCTATGGATGGTGATTTAAATGATTGGACTGTCACTCTCTGGCTTTTAAATGACTGCTCTCTCTCAATGGCCTTTTAAATGACTGCTCTCTCTCAATGGCCTTTTAAATGACATGTCTCAGTCAATGTTTGATAGGCAGTTAGCACATCTCTTACCCTCCTGAGGTCCATAAGAGGAGATAAAGGAGAAATGTAAAACTTTTGAAACTGAATAAACTGTCATTAATGTCTACCACAGCCTGGGCTCTGGTAGCTGATTAATTATTTCGGAAACATTTCTCATACATTGAAACTCATTTTAGAACTAGTTTCATTCTTATTACAGCACAAATCAGATATGGTAATTACATTTCAAACCCCAGTGGTCTTTACAGCCAGCCAAACTCATGAACCACACACAGTATTCTCTCTTGACTGAGAGCCTTCATCCCATCCCTCCTCGTTCTCAGAGGGAAACAAAGGAACTAATGGTGAAGAGAACTGGGGTTACAATAAGACAATGAGCGGCAGCTTACTATTGTATCAGGGAACATGAGTACAAGATGGCTGACATTATCTAGCAATGTCTCACACAAGTGTCAGATGCACAAGTACAGTAAAATGCCTTTCTTGCAAGCTTTAACGACAACAATACAGTAATCATTAACAATGTAATACTAAATAAAACAAGGTAAAACAAAAACACACAATGATAGGATGTGTGTGTGTGTGTGTGTGTGTGTGTGTGTGTGTGTGTGTGTGTGTGTGTGTGTGTGTGTGTGTGTGTGTGTGTGTGTGTGTGTTACTGACCTGTGTGTGTGTGTGTGTGTGTGTGTGTGTGTGTGTGTGTGTGTTACTGACCTGTGGTGTGTGTGTGTGTGTGTTACTGACCTGTGGTGTGTGTGTGTGTGTTACTGACCTGTGGTGTGCGTGTTTTCTTCAGACTCTCCAGTCCTTCCTTGAGGCTCTGTACTTGGCTCTCCAGCTGCTGTTTGTCCTCCACACTCTTCTCCAACTCTGCCTCCCTCTGTTTCATTTCTTCACGCATCTTCAGCAGTTGCTGCAAACACAGAGTACATACAGTGAGCCACATACGGTAACTAACCTTTAAGCTTCTGATACAGAGGAGATACATTTAGCTACAGATGCTAACTAACCCTTAAGACAGAGAAAGCACAGTTAGCTACAGATGACACCTAACCCAAGGCACAGTTAGCTACAAATGCGAGCTAATCCTTAAGACAGAGAAGACACAGCTACAGATTCTTGCTTACTACAGGCATATGGCTCATGCTAGTTATTAACCCTTTATCCATCAGCTCCATAGAGGAAACCATATTAACCAGCGATGCTAACCCTTAAGTTTCAGGATTTGCCATCGAGTAAGGAACTTTTAGCTTATAGCTTCTCTATGTAGGTCAGAACCATGTAGAAGCTGAAAAGTCCTTTCTCCTTATCCATTTCAGCTTAAAAAAAACTACATCACAGTCTCAGTTGGGTTTAGGCTGAAATATGCAAGTATTACATGACTCAGAAGTGGAAGAAATTCACAGAACCTGGGCAGACTCAAATCACCTGCTGATAAAATGTTATGGTAATTTGCCAGAGGCTGCCTGATATCACAATTTAGCACAGAGCAATATGAAGTATTCGATTTTCGTCTCTTCCTCCTCATTTTTATATATTTTCATGGTAATGTTGAAACTTGCGTGTTGGAAATGTAATTATCATCTGTCTATTCATATGAGCATGACCGTTGACTACTTGAGGATATTTGATGACCCAGCAGGTGATGGAAGCAACAGACTTCCTGCCTGAGGGTTGTTTAACCAACAGTTTGTTATCTCTGAGGGGGATATTTTATTAGAAAACCCCTCCAGCTGGTATTACTTTGTGTACAGCGTCTAGGTCAGCAGACTGATCAGATTCTAGAATGACTCTCTTCCTGTCAAGTCTTTTAATTGTTCTTTATATCTCTCTATCCATCCTACTCTGAGTGCACCCCTCTTGCTCTCTCTCTTTACGCCTCTCTCTATCCCTACTCCTCTTTCTCCCTCTTTCTCAGTGTTGTGTGTGTGCGTATGTGTGTGTGAGGTTGGGAGGGCAGTTCTCTATCCACCTCTATTAAAAGTCACTTTTCCTCAATACGACTGGTCACCCCAGGAAGCCAAACCAATGGATTATGAGTCTCACCAGCCAGAATCTGCAGGGGTTTAATATCTGTATGGAACCAGGAAATGAAAAATTCCTGTGGAATTGATTAAAATAAATCCAAAGTAGGAACTGCTGCAAGAAGTTAACTACAGTGGGTATGTCTGGTAGAAGTAGTACCTTCTGCATTCCCTGTAGTGCCTGTTGTAGAAAGGTTAGTTGTTGCTGCCTGATGGTGTCCTCTTCACTGTGTTGTGGAGGTGTGTGTTCTTGGTTTTTGCCCTGCTCCTGCTTCAACAGCTCCACCTCGTTCCTGTAGGCGTCCAGCTGACAGCGCAGAGAGTCATTCTCTTCCTTTAGGACCTCCACCTGGGCCACAGGGCCTACACACACACACACACACACACACAGAACTATTAATGAAATCTGCACCTGTCCGATTGAACAGACAGGATAGACAGTGTGATGAGAACTGCTCATTAAATCCTAACCTGTCCCATTTAACAGACAGGAAACAGTGTGATGAGAACTACTCATTAAATCCTAACCTGTCCTATTGAACAGACAGGAAACAGTGTGATGAGAACTACTCATTAAATCCTAACCTGTCCTATTGAACAGACAGGAAACAGTGTGATGAGAACTACTCATTAAATCCTAACCTGTCCTATTGAACAGACAGGAGACAGTGTGATGAAAACTGCTCATTAAATCTTAACCTGTCCTATTGAACAGACAGAAAACAGTGTGATGAGAACTGTTAATTAAATCCTAACCTGTCCTATTGAACAGACAGAAGACAGTGTGATGAAAACTGCTCATTAAATCCTAACCTGTCCAATTGAACAGACAGGAAACAGTGTGATGAGAACTACCCATTAAATCCTAACCTGTCCTATTGAACAGACAGGAGACAGTATGATGAAAACTGCTCATTAAATCCTAACCTGTCCTATTGAACAGACATGAAACAGTGTGATGAGAACTGCTCATTAAATCCTAACCTGTCCTATTGAGCAGACAGGAGACAGTGTGATGAAAACTGCTCATTAAATCCTAACCTGTCCTATTGAACAGCCAGGAGACAGTGTGATGAGAACTACTCTTCCCCTGTTCCTTTGATAGGAGAGTCTGTTCTTTACAGCTGTCGGAGGGGGATGTGTGTGATGTAATGAGAGGGTGTGTTTGAGTGGCTGAGCTGGGGAGATAAGACCTGAGAGTGAGTGTGTGAGGGTGTGAGGCCCAGCATAGAGTGTGTGCGTGTGTGTGGTTATGAGTGTGTGCGTGGGTGTGTGTAACTCAACACAGGGACTCCAGCTGCCTGCTTTGTATCTCGCATTATCTGCCTGTTTGAACTGAGAGAGAGACCTCTGAGTCATCGACTTGCTCTCTCTGTGTGTGTGTGTGTGTGTGTGTGTGTGTGTGTGTGTGTGTGTGTGTGTGTGTGTGTGTGTGTGTGTGTGTGTGTGTGTGTGTGTGTGTGTGTGTGTGTGTGTGTGTGTGTGTGTGTGTGTGTGTGTGTGTGTGTGTGTGTGTGCGTGCGTGCGTGCGTGCGTGCGTGTGTGTGTGTGTGTGTGTGTGTGTGTGTGTGTGTGTGTGTGAGAGAGAGATACTCTGCCCTGTATTAGTGTAGAAGGACCAACCCATTCCCACTCTGCACTGTATTAGTAGAGAAGCACCAACCCATTCCCACTCTGCACTGTATTAGTAGAGAAGCACCAACCCATTCCCACTCTGCACTGTATTAGTAGAGAAGCACCAACCCATTCCCACTCTGAACTGTATAAGTAGAGAAGCACCAACCCATTCCACTCTGCACTGTATTAGTATAGAAGCACCAACGCATTCCCACTCTGCACTGTATTAGTGTAGAAGCACCAACCCATTCCCACTCTGCACTGTATTAGTGTAGAAGCACCAACCCATTCCCACTCTGCACTGTATTAGTATAGAAGCACCAACCCATTCCCACTCTGCACTGTATTAGTATAGAAGCACAAACCCATTCCCACTATGCACTGTATTAGTGTAGAAGCACCAACCCATTCCCACTCTGCACTGTATTAGTGTAGAAGCACCAACCCATTCCCACTCTGCACTGTATTAGTGTAGAAGAACCAACCCATTCCCGCTCTGCACTGTATTAGTGTAGAAGCACCAACCCATTCCCACTCTGCACTGTATTAGTGTAGAAGAACCAACCCATTCCCACTCTGGACTGTATTAATGTAGAAGCACCAACCCATTCCCACTCTGCACTGTATTAGTATAGAAGCACCAACCCATTCCCACTCTGCACTGTATTAGTATAGAAGCACCAACCCATTCCCACTCTGCACTGTATTAGTGTAGAAGAACCAACTCATTCCCACTCTGCACTGTATCAATAGAGAAGAACCAACCCATTCCTACTATGCACTGTATTAGTGAAGAGGCACCAACCCATTCCTACTCTGCACTGTATTAGTGTAGAAGCGAAAACCCATTCCCACTCTGCACTGTATTAGTGTAGAATGACCAACCCATTCTCACTCTGCACTGTATTATTATAGAAGCACCAACCCATTCCCACTCTGCACTGTATTAGTGTAGAAGCACCAACCCATTCCCACTCTGCACTGTATTAGTGTAGAAGAACCAACCCTTTCCCGCTCTGCACTGTATTAGTGTAGAAGCACCACCCCATTCCAATCTGCACTGTATTAGTGTAGAAATACCAACCCATTACCACTCTGCACTGTATTAGTGTAGAAGCACCAACCCATTCCCACTCTGAACTGTATTAGTATAGAAGCACCAACCCATTCCCACTCTGCACTGTATTAGTATAGAAGCACCAACCCATTCCCACTATGCACTGTATTAGTGTAGAAGCACCAACCCATTCCCACTCTGCACTGTATTAATGTAGAAGCACCAACCAATTCCCACTCTGAACTGTATTAGTGTAGAAGCTTAGTGTAGAAGCACCACCCCATTCCAATCTGCACTGTATTAGTGTAGAAATACCAACCCATTACCACTCTGCACTGTATTAGTGTAGAAGCACCAACCCATTCCCACTCTGAACTGTATTAGTATAGAAGCACCAACCCATTCCCACTCTGCACTGTATTAGTATAGAAGCACCAACCCATTCCCACTATGCACTGTATTAGTGTAGAAGCACCAACCCATTCCCACTCTGCACTGTATTAATGTAGAAGCACCAACCAATTCCCACTCTGAACTGTATTAGTGTAGAAGCTTAGTGTAGAAGCACCAACCCATTCCCACTCTGCACTGTATTAGTGTAGAAGGACCAACCCATTCCCACTCTGCACTGCATTAGTGTAGAAGCACCAACCCATTCCCACTCTGCGCTGTATTAGTGTAGAAGCACCAACCCATTCCCACTCTGCACTGTATTAGTGTAGAAATACCAACCCAGTCCCACTCTGCAATGTATCAATGGAAAAGCACCAACCTATTCCCACTCTGCACTGTATTAGTGTAGAAGTACCAACCCAGTCCCACTCTGCAATGTATCAATGGAGAAGCACCAACCCATTCCCACTCTGCACTACATCAATGGAGAAGGACCCACCATTCCCACTCTACACTGTATTAGTGTAGAAGAACCAACCCATTCCCACTCTGCACTGCCTTAATGGAGATGGACCAACCCATTCCCACTCTGCACTGTATCAATAGAGAAGCACCAACCCATTCCCACTCTGAACTGTATTAGTGTAGAAGCACCAACCCATTCCAACTCTGCACTGTATTAATGTAGAAGCACCAACCCATTCCCACTCTGCACTGTATTAGTATAGAAGCACCACCCCATTCCACTCTGCACTGTATTAGTATAGAAGCACCAACCCATTCCCACTCTGCACTGTATTAGTGTAGAAGAACCAACTCATTCCCACTCTGCACTGTATCAATAGAGAAGAACCAACCCATTCCTACTATGCACTGTATTAGTGAAGAGGCACCAACCCATTCCTACTCTGCACTGTATTAGTGTAGAAGCACCAACCCATTCCCACTCTGCACTGTATTAGTGTAGAATGACCAACCCATTCTCACTCTGCACTGTATTATTATAGAAGCACCAACCCATTCCCACTCTGCACTGTATTAGTGTAGAAGCACCAACCCATTCCCACTCTGCACTGTATTAGTGTAGAAGAACCAACCCTTTCCCGCTCTGCACTGTATTAGTGTAGAAGCACCACCACATTCCACTCTACACTGTATTAGTGTAGAAATACCATCCAATTACCAATCTGCACTGTATTAGTGTAGAAGCACCAACCCATTCCCACTCTGCACTGTATTAGTGTAGAAGAACCAACCCATTCCCACTCTGCACTATATTAGTATAGAAGCACCAACCCATTCCCACTCTGCACTGTATTAGTATAGAAGCACCAACCCATTCCCACTCTGCACTGTATTAGTGTAGAAGCACCACCCCATTCCCACTCTGCACTGTATTAGTATAGAAGCACCAACCCATTCCCACTCTGCACTGTATTAATGTAGAAGCACCAACCCATTCCCACTCTGCACTGTATTAGTATAGAAGCACCAACCCATTCCCACTTTGCACTGTATTAGTATAGAAGCACCAACCCATTCCCACTCTGCACTGTATTAATGTAGAAGCACCAACCCATTCCCACTCTGCACTGTATTAATGTAGAAGCTCCAACCCATTCCCACTCTGCACTGTATTAATGTAGAAGCTCCAACCCATTCCCACTCTGCACTGTATTAATGTAGAAGCACCAACCCATTCCCACTCTGCACTGTATTAATGTAGAAGCACCAACCCATTCCCACTCTGCACTCTATTAATGTAGAAGCACCAACCCATTCCCACTCTGCACTGTATTAATGTAGAAGCACCACCCCAGAATACAGTTGTTCCTCTTCAAGCCTGCCGATAGGTTAAACAGACCACCTGTCTATGATTGAGAGCACAGAGACTAGGCTTCTTAAACAGGGTTGGAGGAGGTGTAAACAAGCCCTCCCCCTGTGCTCCTGCATTACAGGAAGCCATAGCAGGTGTGACTGAGACTGTAAATATGATGGGGTGTCACATCAACACCTGTCTCCCTGCCACATCCTGTGCCCTTCTCCACAGCATTCCTTTCCAACATTGTGACAGCCTCCTGACAACGATCGTTAGTGTTTTCTAATAAGCAAGGTCACACATGAAAAGGTGGAAATCAAAACCTGCTTGGCTGATGATTACATTTGCATATATCTGCATAGAAATTAGGGAGGCGGTCTTAACCGGCAGAGACCACAACAATTCAAAAGCAGAAAGTAAACGACACACTTGAAAAGGAGACCTGATTGTAGCAGTTAGCCCCGCTCTCTTGGCTTCCATTCCCTTATCTCTTTAACTGCTTAAGAGAGAAGCAGAGGGTCATCTGAATGTCCAGGTGAATATTATGGTCTGTTTCAATCTGTTTTACATCAGTAGCTCTGTTGGCTCAGCAGACATAAACAGGATGTTCTGCGTAAAGACGACCTTAATGGTAATTCACTGGTGCCCAGAACAGCACTGAATTAGCTGAAGGAGCTCACACACACACACACACACACACACACACACACACACACACACACACACACACACACACACACACACACACACACACACACACACACACACACACACACACACACACACACACACACACACACACACACACACACACTTTGTTACAGCTGTGACTATGAGCATCCCAATTTATAGAGGCAGGCCAGGAAATAATCTCCAACACACCAGTCCATTCACAGTGTCAGCTGCCTGCAGTGTCAGTCACATTCATGTGTATTTCTGAGATGCTGGAGTGAAATTACTATCATTTCATAGCGTCTCTATAGCACAAGTGTCAAACTCATTCCACGGAGGTGTCTCAGTTGGTTTTTGCTCCTCCCTTGTACTTGATTGATGAATGAAGGTCACTAATTAGTAAGGAACTCCCCTCACCTGGTTGTCTAGGTCTTCATTGAAAGGAAAAAACAGAAACCCGCAGACACTCGGCCCTCTGTGGAATGAGTGTTAGTGTCTACCAACTATAGTTTTAGAGTGTCTACCAACTAGACTGTTAGAATGTCTACCAACTAGAGAGTGTTGGATTGTTTACCAACTAGACTGTTATAATGTCTACCAACTAGAGAGTGTTAGTGTTTACCAACTAGAGTGTTAGTGTTTACCAACTAGAGTGTTAGTGTCTACCAACTATAGTTTTAGAGTGTCTACCAACTAGACTGTTAGAATGTCTACCAACTAGAGAGTGTTGGATTGTTTACCAACTAGACTGTTATAATGTCTACCAACTAGAGAGTGTTGGAGTGTTTACCAACTAGAGTGTTAGTGTTTACCAACTAGAGTGTTAGTGTCTACCAACTAGAGTGTTAGTGTCTACACACTAGAGAGTGTTGGAGTGTTTACCAACTAGAGTGTTAGTGTCTACCAACTAGAGAGTGTTAGTGTTTACCAACTAGACTGTTAGAATGTCTACCAACTAGAGAGTGTTGGAGTGTTTTCCAACTAGAGTGTTAGTGTCTACCAACTAGAGTGTTAGTGTTTACCAACTAGAGTGTTAGTATCTACCAACTAGAGTGTTAGTGTTTACCAACTAGAGTGTTAGTGTCTACCAACTAGAGTGTTAGTGTTTACCAACTAGAGTGTTAGTGTCTACCATCTAGAGTGTTAGTGTTTACCAACTAGAGTGTTAGTATCTACCAACTAGAGTGTTAGCGTCTACCAACTAGAGTGTTAGTGTCTACCAACTAGAGTGTTAGTGTTTACCAACTAGAGTGTTAGTGTCTACCAACTAGGGTGTTAGTGTTTACCAACTAGAGTGTTAGTGTTTACCAACTAGAGTGTTAGTGTCTACCAACTAGAGTGTTAGTGTTTACCAACTAGAGTGTTAGTGTCTACCAACTAGAGTGTTAGTGTCTACCAACTAGAGTGTTAGCGTCTACCAACTAGAGTGTTAGTGTTTACCAACTAGAGTGTTAGTGTTTACCAACTAGAGTGTTAGTGTTTACCAACTAGAGTGTTAGTGTTTACCAACTAGAGTGTTAGTGTCTACCAACTAGAGTGTTAGTGTCTACCAACTAGAGTGTTAGTGTTTACCAACTAGAGTGTTGGAGTGTTTACCAACTAGAGTGTTAGTGTCTACCAACTAGAGTGTTAGTGTCTACCAACTAGAGTGTTAGTGTTTACCAACTAGAGTGTTAGTGTTTACCAACTAAAGTGTTAGTGTCTACCAACTAGAGTGTTAGCGTCTACCAACTAGAGTGTTAGTGTTTACCAACTAGAGTGTTAGTGTCTACCAACTAGAGTGTTAGTGTCTACCAACTAGAGTGTTAGTGTTTACCAACTAGAGTGTTAGTGTCTACCAACTAGAGTGTTAGTGTCTACCAACTAGAGTGTTAGTGTCTACCAACTAGAGTGTTAGTGTTTACCAACTAGAGTGTTGGAGTGTTTACCAACTAGAGTGTTAGTGTCTACCAACTAGAGTGTTAGTGTCTACCAACTAGAGTGTTAGTGTTTACCAACTAGGGTGTTAGTGTCTACCAACTAGAGTGTTAGTGTCTACCAACTAGAGTGTTAGTGTTTACCAACTAGAGTGTTAGTGTCTACCAACTAGAGTGTTAGCGTCTACCATCTAGAGTGTTAGTGTTTACCAACTAGAGTGTTAGTGTCTACCAACTAGAGTGTTAGTGTCTACCAACTAGAGTGTTAGTGTCTACCAACTAGAGTGTTAGTGTTTACCAACTAGAGTGTTAGTGTCTACCAACTAGAGTGTTAGTGTCTACCAACTAGAGTGTTAGTGTCTACCAACTAGAGTGTTAGTGTCTACCAACTAGAGTGTTAGTGTCTACCAACTAGAGTGTTAGTTTCTACCAACTAGAGTGTTAGTGTCTACCAACTAGAGTGTTAGTGTTTACCAACTAGAGTGTTAGTGTCTACCAACTAGAGTGTTAGTGTCTACCATCTAGAGTGTTAGTGTCTACACACTAGAGTGTTAGTGTCTACCAACTAGAGTGTTAGTATCTACCAACTAGAGAGTGTTAGAGTGTCTACCAACTAGAGTGTTAGTGTCTACCAACTAGAGTGTTAGTGTCTACCAACTAGAGTGTTAGTGTCTACCAACTAGAGTGTTAGTGTCTACCAACTAGAGTGTTAGCGTCTACCATCTAGAGTGTTAGTGTTTACCAACTAGAGTGTTAGTATCTACCAACTAGAGTGTTAGCGTCTACCAACTAGAGTGTTAGTGTCTACCAACTAGAGTGTTAGCGTTTACCAACTAGAGTGTTAGTATCTACAAACTAGAGTGTTAGTGTCTACACACTAGAGTGTTAGTGTCTACCAACTAGAGTGTTAGTGTCTACCAACTAGAGTGTTAGTGTTTACCAACTAGAGTGTTAGTGTTTACCAACTAGAGTGTTAGTGTCTACCAACTAGAGTGTTAGTGTCTACCAACTAGAGTGTTAGTGTTTACCAACTAGAGTGTTAGTATCTACCAACTAGAGTGTTAGCGTCTACCAACTAGAGTGTTAGTGTCTACCAACTAGAGTGTTAGCGTTTACCAACTAGAGTGTTAGTGTTTACCAACTAGAGTGTTAGTATCTACCAACTAGAGAGTTAGTGTCTACCAACTAGAGTGTTAGTGTTTACCAACTAGAGTGTTAGTGTCTACACACTAGAGAGTGTTAGTGTTTACCAACTAGAGTGTTAGTGTTTACCAACTAGAGTGTTAGTGTTTACCAACTAGAGTGTTAGTGTCTACACACTAGAGAGTGTTAGTGTTTACCAACTAGAGTGTTAGTGTTTACCAACTAGAGTGTTAGTATCTACCAACTAGAGTGTTAGTGTCTACCAACTAGAGTGTTAGTGTTTACCAACTAGAGTGTTAGTATTTACCAACTAGAGTGTTAGTGTCTACCAACTAGAGTGTTAGTGTCTACCAACTAGAGTGTTAGTGTTTACCAACTAGAGTGTTAGTGTCTACCAACTACGAGTGTTAGTGTCTACCAACTAGAGTGTTAGTGTCTACCAACTAGAGTGTTAGTGTCTACCAACTAGAGTGTCTAGTGTCTACCAACTAGAGTGTTAGTGTCTACCAACTAGAGTGTTAGTGTTTACCAACTAGAGTGTTAGTGTCTACCAACTAGAGTGTTAGTGTCTACCAACTAGATTGTTAGTGTCTACCAACTAGAGTGTTAGTGTCTACCAACTAGAGTGTTAGTGTTTACCAACTAGAGTGTTAGTGTCTACCAACTAGAGTGTTAGTGTCTACCAACTAGAGTGTTAGTGTCTACCAACTAGAGTGTTAGTGTCTACCAACTAGAGTGTTAGTGTTTACCAACTAGAGTGTTAGTGTTTACCAACTAAAGTGTTAGTGTCTACCAACTAGAGTGTTAGCGTCTACCAACTAGAGTGTTAGTTTCTACCAACTAGAGTGTTAGTGTCTACCAACTAGAGTGTTAGTGTTTACCAACTAGAGTGTTAGTGTCTACCAACTAGAGTGTTAGTGTCTACCATCTAGAGTGTTAGTGTCTACACACTAGAGTGTTAGTGTCTACCAACTAGAGTGTTAGTATCTACCAACTAGAGAGTGTTAGAGTGTCTACCAACTAGAGTGTTAGTGTCTACCAACTAGAGTGTTAGTGTCTACCAACTAGAGTGTTAGTGTCTACCAACTAGAGTGTTAGTGTCTACCAACTAGAGTGTTAGCGTCTACCATCTAGAGTGTTAGTGTTTACCAACTAGAGTGTTAGTATCTACCAACTAGAGTGTTAGCGTCTACCAACTAGAGTGTTAGTGTCTACCAACTAGAGTGTTAGCGTTTACCAACTAGAGTGTTAGTATCTACAAACTAGAGTGTTAGTGTCTACACACTAGAGTGTTAGTGTCTACCAACTAGAGTGTTAGTGTCTACCAACTAGAGTGTTAGTGTTTACCAACTAGAGTGTTAGTGTTTACCAACTAGAGTGTTAGTGTCTACCAACTAGAGTGTTAGTGTCTACCAACTAGAGTGTTAGTGTTTACCAACTAGAGTGTTAGTATCTACCAACTAGAGTGTTAGCGTCTACCAACTAGAGTGTTAGTGTCTACCAACTAGAGTGTTAGCGTTTACCAACTAGAGTGTTAGTGTTTACCAACTAGAGTGTTAGTATCTACCAACTAGAGAGTTAGTGTCTACCAACTAGAGTGTTAGTGTTTACCAACTAGAGTGTTAGTGTCTACACACTAGAGAGTGTTAGTGTTTACCAACTAGAGTGTTAGTGTTTACCAACTAGAGTGTTAGTGTTTACCAACTAGAGTGTTAGTGTCTACACACTAGAGAGTGTTAGTGTTTACCAACTAGAGTGTTAGTGTTTACCAACTAGAGTGTTAGTATCTACCAACTAGAGTGTTAGTGTCTACCAACTAGAGTGTTAGTGTTTACCAACTAGAGTGTTAGTATTTACCAACTAGAGTGTTAGTGTTTACCAACTAGAGTGTTAGTATCTACCAACTAGAGTGTTAGCGTCTACCAACTAGAGTGTTAGTGTCTACCAACTAGAGTGTTAGTGTCTACCAACTAGAGTGTTAGTGTCTACCAACTAGAGTGTTAGTGTCTACCAACTAGAGTGTTAGTGTCTACCAACTAGAGTGTTAGTGTCTACCAACTATAGTGTTAGTGTTTACCAACTAGAGTGTTAGTGTCTACCAACTAGAGTGTTAGTATCTACCAACTAGAGTGTTAGTGTTTACCAACTAGAGTGTTAGTGTTTACCAACTAGAGTGTTAGTGTCTACCAACTAGAGTGTTAGTGTTTACCAACTAGAGTGTTAGTGTTTACCAACTAGAGTGTTAGTGTCTACCAACTAGAGTGTTAGTATCTACCAATTAGAGTGTTAGTGTTTACCAACTAGAGTGTTAGTGTCTACCAACTAGAGTGTTAGTGTCTACCAACTAGAGTGTTAGTGTCTACCAACTAGAGTGTTAGTGTCTACCAACTAGAGTGTTAGTGTTTACCAACTAGAGTGTTAGTGTCTACCAACTAGAGTGTTAGACTTTACCAACTAGAGTGTTAGTGTTTACCAACTAGAGTGTTAGTGTTTACCAACTAGAGTGTTAGTGTCTACCAACTAGAGTGTTAGTGTCTACCAACTAGAGTGTTAGTGTCTACCAACTAGAGAGTGTTGGAGTTTCTACCAACTAGAGAGTGTTGGAGTGTCTACCAACTAGAGAGTGTTGGAGTGTTTACCAACTAGAGAGTGTTGGAGTGTTTACCAACTAGAGTGTTAGTGTCTACCAACTAGAGAGTGTTAGTGTCTACCAACTAGAGAGTGTTGGAGTGTTTACCAACTAGAGAGTGTTGGAGTGTTTACCAACTAGAGTGTTAGTGTCTACCAACTAGAGTGTTAGTGTCTACCAACTAGAGTGTTAGTATCTACCAACTAGAGAGTGTTAGTATCTACCAACTAGAGAGTGTTAGAGTGTTTACCAACTAGAGTGTTAGTGTTTACCAACTAGAGTGTTAGTGTCTACCAACTAGAGTGTTAGTATCTACCAACTAGAGAGTTAGTGTCTACCAACTAGAGTGTTAGTGTTTACCAACTAGAGTGTTAGTGTCTACCAACTAGAGTGTTAGTATCTACCAACTAGAGAGTGTTAGAGTGTTTACCAACTAGAGTGTTAGTGTTTACCAACTAGAGTGTTCGTGTCTACCAACTAGAGTGTTAGTATCTACCAACTAGAGAGTGTTAGAGTGTTTACCAACTAGAGTGTTAGTGTTTACCAACTAGAGTGTTAGTGTCTACCAACTAGAGTGTTAGTATCTACCAACTAGAGAGTGTTAGAGTGTTTACCAACTAGAGTGTTAGAATGTCTACCAACTAGATTGTAAGAGTGTCTACCAATTGTGTGCAATCTCCCTTTCTCATAAACACACACACTCAGACAGTCTGGAGTAGACTGTACTTAATTTAGAGAGTGAATGAGATGACGACTCCTTTCTAATCAGGGCCGGTCCTTGCCTTTCTGCCACCCTAGGTGAGATCATAAAATGCCATCCCCCGCAAAACTAGAACAGTCCCAGTAAGCAAAATTACTTTGAAAAAACATCAAAAAGACAATGAAGTTAGGTTAAATTTTGGTTCAGAATGAAAGGTGAAAAGACATATTTTCTGGACGTTGAAAATAGGTATTTTCCAGACGTTGAAAATATGTATTTTCCGTGCGATGAAATAAGGTTCCTTTATGGTTCTGAATGAAAGTTGAAATTACGTAATTCATAGATGTCTATGTTTAGCAATCCAGACCGGACCGGACCAAATCTGAACCAAACATAGACGTCTATGACCAAAAACCCAAAACCAATGTCCGTGGATGTGGAAATCAATGCCGGTCCGAATTGCACCAAAACAAATATGTCCAAAAGGCGTCAACGTTGGTCTGTGCTTACTGAGGTGTAGCCTACAGTGTAGCCTGAAATAGAATTCTATGAATGCCCATCTGTGGTCAGCCTACCGTTTGTAAAACACCAAAAAAAGAAGTCTGAACAGGAACAAAAAAAGATGAAAAAAGACGTGGGCTCAAGCTTACTAGGGTGTAGCCTACCATGTCGCCCGCAATGGAGGTTTATGAATGCCCATCCATGTGGTAGGCCCATTTGTAAAACAGGCCATTGCATTGGTTTTATTAGTCCCGATTCCTGTGACTAATCAATTTGGCTATTTAAGCTCTGAATATCAGCTACCCAACTTCATCAGGAGTTATCGTGAGCCTATTTGCAATGTGTTTGCATAGCAGGAAATGCAGAAGTATTTAATTTTTTTCTATGATCAGCTTGTCAAAAATGTATGGATACAAACTGAAACCACTGATCATGTCAATTTACCCCACAGGGTGAAACTCCTGGACAGCAGATGTGAGTAGCATGATTGTCAATTTCCTATGGTCCATTTACTTTTTTAGGATATGTATTTTTTTTTTTACGTGACAGCACATTTTTTATTTGATTGGGCGCCATTTAGGTTAGCCTATTTGATACCTGTATGATGTAAAAAGTGTCCGTCTCAATACATTGTCATATATTTTATCTCCACCCTGTAGGCTGCAGAAAATGCTCTATCTACCATATCTTAGATCTGCTACATGATTTATGTTAGATGATTTTTTTGGACTGAACATTGATGGAGTGCTGCAGAGATGCGTCTCTCGAACAGCACCCTGGAGAGGCGCGTTGGGAATGGACAAGCAAAAATATTTTGCCTCCCTGCCTTTGACAAAGTGGGTATTGTTCATCACGGGGCGATATTAGCGCTCACCTACAGTAAAAATCCCATATGCCACTGGTTGAGATAAATGGTCATTGTTTTTGGGAAGAATTATGTGAGGTTTTATGTGTTCTTGGAGGTGAGTCTGGTCAGTTTAGTTCAGAAAATGCTACCCTCGTGTGTGTGTGTGTGTGTGTGTGTGTGTGTGTGTGTGTGTGTGTGTGTGTGTGTGTGTGTGTGTGTGTGTGTGTGTGTGTGTGTGTGTGTGTGTGTGTGTGTGTGTGTGTGTGTGTGTGTGTGCGTGTATGTGTGTATGTGTGTAGTGTGGTATATGTGTAGTGTGTGTGTGTGTGTGTATGTGTGTAGTGTGGTATGTGTGTAGTGTGTGTGTGCATGGTATTTGTGTAGTGTGTGTGTGTACCTGAGTCGTCAGGATCGTGTGTATCCTCCATGTCATCGTCAGACATCTCCATCTCCTCCTCTCGTCTGATCCCCATCAGCTCTTAATTTTGCATGTTTCTGATCTCCTGGAGGGAAACAACAGAATAGGATTATCACTGGATGTTCATACTGAACACAATCCTCCTGGGTAGCCTGGCTGGAGTATGCTTTACACTGTCGCGTACGCACGCACACACCTATGGAAGAAATGCTGATCCTAGACCTGTCCCTAAGGGCAGCTTCTACCAAGAGTGATTCACAGCAGGACTGATATCTCCCTCTGGTGCACTGATGACAGTAGATAGAGAGCAGCAGTCTGCCTCAACACTGATGACAGTAGATAGAGAGCAGCAGTCTGTCTCTACACTGATGAGACAGTAGATAGAGAGCAGCAGTCTGTCTCTACACTGATGAGACAGTAGATAGAGAGCAGCAGTCTGTCTCTACACTGATGAGACAGTAGATAGAGAGCAGCAGTCTGTCTCTACACTGATGAGACAGTAGATAGAGAGCAGCAGTCTGTCTCTACACTGATGACAGTAGATAGAGAGCAGCAGTCTGCCTCTACACTGATGAGACAGTAGATAGAGAGCAGCAGTCTGCCTCTACACTGATGAGACAGTAGATAGAGAGCAGCAGTCTGCCTCTACACTGATGAGACAGTAGATAGAGAGCAGCAGTCTGTCTCTACACTGATGAGACAGTAGATAGAGAGCAGCAGTCTGCCTCTACACTGATGAGACAGTAGATAGAGAGCAGCAGTCTGCCTCTACACTGATGAGACAGTAGATAGAGCAGCAGTCTGCCTCTACACTGATGAGACAGTAGATAGAGAGCAGCAGTCTGTCTCTACACTGATGAGACAGTAGATAGAGAGCAGCAGTCTGTCTCTACACTGATGACAGTAGATAGAGAGCAGCAGTCTGCCTCTACACTGATGAGACAGTAGATAGAGAGCAGCAGTCTGCCTCTACACTGATGAGACAGTAGATAGAGAGCAGCAGTCTGCCTCTACACTGATGACAGTAGATAGAGAGCAGCAGTCTGCCTCTACACTGATGACAGTAGATAGAGAGCAGCAGTCTGCCTCTACACTGATGAGACAGTAGATATAGAGCAGCAGTCTGTCTCTACACTGATGAGACAGTAGATAGAGAGCAGCAGTCTGCCTCTACACTGATGAGACAGTAGATAGAGAGCAGCAGTCTGCCTCAACACTGATGAGACAGTAGATAGAGAGCAGCAGTCTGTCTCAACACTGATGAGACAGTAGATAGAGAGAAGCAATCTGTCTCTACACTGATGAGACAGTAGATAGAGAGCAGCATTCTGCCTCTAAACTGATGAGAAAGTAGATATAGAGCAGCAGTCTGTCTCTACACTGATGAGACAGTAGATAGAGAGCAGCAGTCTGCCTCAATACTGATGAGACAGTAGATAGAGAGCAGCAATCTGTCTCTACACTGATGAGACAGTAGATAGAGAGCAGCATTCTGCCTCTAAACTGATGAGACAGTAGATATAGAGCAGCAGTCTGTCTCTACACTGATGAGACAGTAGATAGAGAGAAGCAGTCTCTCTACACTGATGAGACAGTAGATAGAGAGCAGCAGTCTGTCTCTACACTGATGAGACAGTAGATAGAGAGAAGCAGTCTCTCTACACTGATGAGACAGTAGATAGAGAGCAGCAGTCTGCCTCAACACTGATGAGATAGTAGATAGAGAGCAGCAGTCTGCCTCTACACTGATGAAACAGTAGATATAGAGCAGCAGTCTGTCTCTACACTGATGAGACAGTAGATAGAGAGCAGCAGTCTGTCTCTACACTGATGAGACAGTAGATATAGAGCAGCAGTCTGTCTCTACACTGATGAGACAGTAGATAGAGAGCAGCAGTCTGCCTCTACACTGATGAGACAGTAGATAGAGAGCAGCAGTCTGCCTCAACACTGATGAGACAGTAGATAGAGAGCAGCAGTCTGTCTCAACACTGATGAGACAGTAGATAGAGAGAAGCAATCTGTCTCTACACTGATGAGACAGTAGATAGAGAGCAGCATTCTGCCTCTAAACTGATGAGAAAGTAGATATAGAGCAGCAGTCTGTCTCTACACTGATGAGACAGTAGATAGAGAGCAGCAGTCTGCCTCAATACTGATGAGACAGTAGATAGAGAGCAGCAATCTGTCTCTACACTGATGAGACAGTAGATAGAGAGCAGCATTCTGCCTCTAAACTGATGAGACAGTAGATAGAGAGCAGCAGTCTGTCTCTACACTGATGAGACAGTAGATAGAGAGCAGCAGTCTGCCTCTACACTGATGAGACAGTAGATAGAGAGCAGCAGTCTGCCTCTACACTGATGAGACAGTAGATAGAGCAGCAGTCTGCCTCTACACTGATGAGACAGTAGATAGAGAGCAGCAGTCTGTCTCTACACTGATGAGACAGTAGATAGAGAGCAGCAGTCTGTCTCTACACTGATGACAGTAGATAGAGAGCAGCAGTCTGCCTCTACACTGATGAGACAGTAGATAGAGAGCAGCAGTCTGCCTCTACACTGATGAGACAGTAGATAGAGAGCAGCAGTCTGCCTCTACACTGATGACAGTAGATAGAGAGCAGCAGTCTGCCAATACACTGATGACAGTAGATAGAGAGCAGCAGTCTGCCTCTACACTGATGAGACAGTAGATATAGAGCAGCAGTCTGTCTCTACACTGATGAGACAGTAGATAGAGAGCAGCAGTCTGCCTCTACACTGATGAGACAGTAGATAGAGAGCAGCAGTCTGCCTCAACACTGATGAGACAGTAGATAGAGAGCAGCAGTCTGTCTCAACACTGATGAGACAGTAGATAGAGAGAAGCAATCTGTCTCTACACTGATGAGACAGTAGATAGAGAGCAGCATTCTGCCTCTAAACTGATGAGAAAGTAGATATAGAGCAGCAGTCTGTCTCTACACTGATGAGACAGTAGATAGAGAGCAGCAGTCTGCCTCAATACTGATGAGACAGTAGATAGAGAGCAGCAATCTGTCTCTACACTGATGAGACAGTAGATAGAGAGCAGCATTCTGCCTCTAAACTGATGAGACAGTAGATATAGAGCAGCAGTCTGTCTCTACACTGATGAGACAGTAGATAGAGAGAAGCAGTCTCTCTACACTGATGAGACAGTAGATAGAGAGCAGCAGTCTGTCTCTACACTGATGAGACAGTAGATAGAGAGAAGCAGTCTCTCTACACTGATGAGACAGTAGATAGAGAGCAGCAGTCTGCCTCAACACTGATGAGATAGTAGATAGAGAGCAGCAGTCTGCCTCTACACTGATGAGACAGTAGATAGAGAGCAGCAGTCTGCCTCTACACTGATGAGACAGTAGATAGAGAGCAGCAGTCTGCCTCTACACTGATGAGACAGTAGATAGAGCAACAGTCTGCCTCTACACTGATGACAGTAGATAGAGAGCAGCAGTCTGCCTCTACACTGATGAGACAGTAGATAGAGAGCAGCAGTCTGCCTCTACACTGATGAGATAGTAGATAGAGAGCAGCAGTCTGCCTCTACACTGATGAGACAGTAGATAGAGAGCAGCAGTCTGTCTCAACACTGATGAGACAGTAGATAGAGAGAAGCAATCTGTCTCTACACTGATGAGACAGTAGATAGAGAGCAGCATTCTGCCTCTAAACTGATGAGAAAGTAGATATAGAGCAGCAGTCTGTCTCTACACTGATGAGACAGTAGATAGAGAGCAGCAGTCTGCCTCAATACTGATGAGACAGTAGATAGAGAGCAGCAATCTGTCTCTACACTGATGAGACAGTAGATAGAGAGCAGCATTCTGCCTCTAAACTGATGAGACAGTAGATAGAGAGCAGCAGTCTGTCTCTACACTGATGAGACAGTAGATAGAGAGCAGCAGTCTGCCTCTACACTGATGAGACAGTAGATAGAGAGCAGCAGTCTGCCTCTACACTGATGAGACAGTAGATAGAGCAGCAGTCTGCCTCTACACTGATGAGACAGTAGATAGAGAGCAGCAGTCTGTCTCTACACTGATGAGACAGTAGATAGAGAGCAGCAGTCTGTCTCTACACTGATGACAGTAGATAGAGAGCAGCAGTCTGCCTCTACACTGATGAGACAGTAGATAGAGAGCAGCAGTCTGCCTCTACACTGATGAGACAGTAGATAGAGAGCAGCAGTCTGCCTCTACACTGATGACAGTAGATAGAGAGCAGCAGTCTGCCAATACACTGATGACAGTAGATAGAGAGCAGCAGTCTGCCTCTACACTGATGAGACAGTAGATATAGAGCAGCAGTCTGTCTCTACACTGATGAGACAGTAGATAGAGAGCAGCAGTCTGCCTCTACACTGATGAGACAGTAGATAGAGAGCAGCAGTCTGCCTCAACACTGATGAGACAGTAGATAGAGAGCAGCAGTCTGTCTCAACACTGATGAGACAGTAGATAGAGAGAAGCAATCTGTCTCTACACTGATGAGACAGTAGATAGAGAGCAGCATTCTGCCTCTAAACTGATGAGAAAGTAGATATAGAGCAGCAGTCTGTCTCTACACTGATGAGACAGTAGATAGAGAGCAGCAGTCTGCCTCAATACTGATGAGACAGTAGATAGAGAGCAGCAATCTGTCTCTACACTGATGAGACAGTAGATAGAGAGCAGCATTCTGCCTCTAAACTGATGAGACAGTAGATATAGAGCAGCAGTCTGTCTCTACACTGATGAGACAGTAGATAGAGAGAAGCAGTCTCTCTACACTGATGAGACAGTAGATAGAGAGCAGCAGTCTGTCTCTACACTGATGAGACAGTAGATAGAGAGAAGCAGTCTCTCTACACTGATGAGACAGTAGATAGAGAGCAGCAGTCTGCCTCAACACTGATGAGATAGTAGATAGAGAGCAGCAGTCTGCCTCTACACTGATGAGACAGTAGATAGAGAGCAGCAGTCTGCCTCTACACTGATGAGACAGTAGATAGAGAGCAGCAGTCTGCCTCTACACTGATGAGACAGTAGATAGAGCAACAGTCTGCCTCTACACTGATGACAGTAGATAGAGAGCAGCAGTCTGCCTCTACACTGATGAGACAGTAGATAGAGAGCAGCAGTCTGCCTCTACACTGATGAGATAGTAGATAGAGAGCAGCAGTCTGCCTCTACACTGATGACAGTAGATAGAGAGCAGCAGTCTGCCTCTACACTGATGAGACAGTAGATAGAGAGCAGCAGTCTGCCTCTACACTGATGAGACAGTAGATAGAGAGCAGCAGTCTGCCTCTACACTGATGACAGTAGATAGAGAGCAGCAGTCTGCCTCTACATTGATGAGACAGTAGATAGAGAGCAGCAGTCTGCCTCTACACTGATGAGACAGTAGATAGAGAGCAGCAGTCTGCCTCTACACTGATGAGACAGTAGATAGAGAGCAGCAGTCTGCCTCAACATTGATGAGATAGTAGATAGAGCAGCAGTCTGCCTCTACACTGATGAGACAGTAGATAGAGAGCATCAGTCTGCCTCTACACTGATGAGACAGTAGATAGAGAGCAGCAGTCTGCCTCTACACTGATGAGACAGTAGATAGAGAGCAGCAGTCTGCCTCAACACTGATGAGACAGTAGATAGAGAGCAGCAGTCTGTCTCAACACTGATGAGACAGTAGATAGAGAGAAGCAATCTGTCTCTACACTGATGAGACAGTAGATAGAGAGCAGCATTCTGCCTCTAAACTGATGAGAAAGTAGATATAGAGCAGCAGTCTGTCTCTACACTGATGAGACAGTAGATAGAGAGCAGCAGTCTGCCTCAATACTGATGAGACAGTAGATAGAGAGCAGCAATCTGTCTCTACACTGATGAGACAGTAGATAGAGAGCAGCATTCTGCCTCTAAACTGATGAGACAGTAGATATAGAGCAGCAGTCTGTCTCTACACTGATGAGACAGTAGATAGAGAGAAGCAGTCTCTCTACACTGATGAGACAGTAGATAGAGAGCAGCAGTCTGTCTCTACACTGATGAGACAGTAGATAGAGAGAAGCAGTCTCTCTACACTGATGAGACAGTAGATAGAGAGCAGCAGTCTGCCTCAACACTGATGAGATAGTAGATAGAGAGCAGCAGTCTGCCTCTACACTGATGAGACAGTAGATAGAGAGCAGCAGTCTGCCTCTACACTGATGAGACAGTAGATAGAGAGCAGCAGTCTGCCTCTACACTGATGAGACAGTAGATAGAGCAACAGTCTGCCTCTACACTGATGACAGTAGATAGAGAGCAGCAGTCTGCCTCTACACTGATGAGACAGTAGATAGAGAGCAGCAGTCTGCCTCTACACTGATGAGATAGTAGATAGAGAGCAGCAGTCTGCCTCTACACTGATGACAGTAGATAGAGAGCAGCAGTCTGCCTCTACACTGATGAGACAGTAGATAGAGAGCAGCAGTCTGCCTCTACACTGATGAGACAGTAGATAGAGAGCAGCAGTCTGCCTCTACACTGATGACAGTAGATAGAGAGCAGCAGTCTGCCTCTACATTGATGAGACAGTAGATAGAGAGCAGCAGTCTGCCTCTACACTGATGAGACAGTAGATAGAGAGCAGCAGTCTGCCTCTACACTGATGAGACAGTAGATAGAGAGCAGCAGTCTGCCTCAACATTGATGAGATAGTAGATAGAGCAGCAGTCTGCCTCTACACTGATGAGACAGTAGATAGAGAGCATCAGTCTGCCTCTACACTGATGAGACAGTAGATAGAGAGCAGCAGTCTGCCTCTACACTGATGAGACAGTAGATAGAGAGCAGCAGTCTGTCTCTACACTGATGAGACAGTAGATAGAGAGCAGCAGTCTGCCTCTACACTGATGAGACAGTAGATAGAGAGCAGCAGTCTGTCTCTACACTGATGAGACAGTAGATAGAGAGCAGCAGTCTGTCTCTACACTGATGAGACAGTAGATAGAGAGCAGCAGTCTGCCTCTACACTGATGAGACAGTAGATAGAGAGCAGCAGTCTGTCTCTACACTGATGAGACAGTAGATAGAGAGCAGCAGTCTGCCTCTACACTGATGAGACAGTAGATAGAGAGCAGCAGTCTGCCTCTACACTGATGAGACAGTAGATAGAGCAGCAGTCTGCCTCTACACTGATGAGACAGTAGATAGAGAGCAGCAGTCTGTCTCTACACTGATGAGACAGTAGATAGAGAGCAGCAGTCTGTCTCTACACTGATGACAGTAGATAGAGAGCAGCAGTCTGCCTCTACACTGATGAGACAGTAGATAGAGAGCAGCAGTCTGCCTCTACACTGATGAGACAGTAGATAGAGAGCAGCAGTCTGCCTCTACACTGATGACAGTAGATAGAGAGCAGCAGTCTGCCTCTACACTGATGACAGTAGATAGAGAGCAGCAGTCTGCCTCTACACTGATGAGACAGTAGATATAGAGCAGCAGTCTGTCTCTAACTGATGAGACAGTAGATAGAGAGCAGCAGTCTGCCTCTACACTGATGAGACAGTAGATAGAGAACAGCAGTCTGCCTCAACACTGATGAGACAGTAGATAGAGAGCAGCAGTCTGTCTCAACACTGATGAGACAGTAGATAGAGAGAAGCAATCTGTCTCTACACTGATGAGACAGTAGATAGAGAGCAGCATTCTGCCTCTAAACTGATGAGAAAGTAGATATAGAGCAGCAGTCTGTCTCTACACTGATGAGACAGTAGATAGAGAGCAGCAGTCTGCCTCAATACTGATGAGACAGTAGATAGAGAGCAGCAATCTGTCTCTACACTGATGAGACAGTAGATAGAGAGCAGCATTCTGCCTCTAAACTGATGAGACAGTAGATATAGAGCAGCAGTCTGTCTCTACACTGATGAGACAGTAGATAGAGAGAAGCAGTCTCTCTACACTGATGAGACAGTAGATAGAGAGCAGCAGTCTGTCTCTACACTGATGAGACAGTAGATAGAGAGAAGCAGTCTCTCTACACTGATGAGACAGTAGATAGAGAGCAGCAGTCTGTTTCTACACTGATGAGACAGTAGATAGAGAGCAGCAGTCTGCCTCTACACTGATGAGACAGTAGATAGAGCAACAGTCTGCCTCTACACTGATGACAGTAGATAGAGAGCAGCAGTCTGCCTCTACACTGATGAGACAGTAGATAGAGAGCAGCAGTCTGCCTCTACACTGATGAGATAGTAGATAGAGAGCAGCAGTCTGCCTCTACACTGATGACAGTAGATAGAGAGCAGCAGTCTGCCTCTACACTGATGAGACAGTAGATAGAGAGCAGCAGTCTGCCTCTACACTGATGAGACAGTAGATAGAGAGCAGCAGTCTGCCTCTACACTGATGACAGTAGATAGAGAGCAGCAGTCTGCCTCTACACTGATGAGACAGTAGATAGAGAGCAGCAGTCTGCCTCTACACTGATGAGACAGTAGATAGAGAGCAGCAGTCTGCCTCTACACTGATGAGACAGTAGATAGAGAGCAGCAGTCTGCCTCAACATTGATGAGACAGTAGATAGAGCAGCAGTCTGCCTCTACACTGATGAGACAGTAGATAGAGAGCATCAGTCTGCCTCTACACTGATGAGACAGTAGATAGAGAGCAGCAGTCTGCCTCTACACTGATGAGACAGTAGATAGAGAGCAGCAGTCTGTCTCTACACTGATGAGACAGTAGATAGAGAGCAGCAGTCTGCCTCTACACTGATGAGACAGTAGATAGAGAGCAGCAGTCTGTCTCTACACTGATGAGACAGTAGATAGAGAGCCGCAGTCTGTCTCTACACTGATGAGACAGTAGATAGAGAGCAGCAGTCTGCCTCTACACTGATGAAACAGTAGATATAGAGCAGCAGTCTGTCTCTACACTGATGAGACAGTAGATAGAGAGCAGCAGTCTGTCTCTACACTGATGAGACAGTAGATAGAGAGCAGCAGTCTGTTTCTACACTGATGAGACAGTAGATAGAGAGCAGCAGTCTGTTTCTACACTGATGAGACAGTAGATAGAGAGCAGCAGTCTGTCTCTACACTGATGAGACAGTAGATAGAGAGCAGCAGTCTGCGTCTACTTACTGATTCCTTTGTCCCCATGGGGAAATTTTGTTGCAGTGTCATGTACACGTTTAAAGTGGTATTTAAATACAAAACAAAATTGACAATACAACTTTCATAACAGCTACATACAAAAAAAAACATTAAAAAAAAAACACTAACCTGCTGGCCTTACTGAGTTGATAGGAACATTAGCCCGAGCTATTTAGGAGGGATATCACACCTCGCACAAATGATTGTCTAGTTCTGTTTTTCCTACTGAGGTGTGCCCTATACCTGCGCCTAGAGGGGAGTAGTTCAATGTCTGGGTACAAGGGGTGGCTTGGGTCTAAAATAATTTTGTGAGCCTTGCGGAGCACCCTGACCTTAAAGATCTCATCCAGGCCTGTCTGTTTGACACCAAGTACCTTGCTTGCTGTGGTGATAATCCTTCTCAGCATAGTTCTCTGGCTGACAGTGGCATTGCCAAACCAACAAACAACACAAAAAGTTAAAATACTCTCAATGAAAGATTTGCTCTCTATCTACTGATGAGACAGTAGATAGAGAGCAGCAGTCTGTCTCTACACTGATGAGACAGTAGATAGAGAGCAGCAGTCTGCCTCTACACTGATGAGACAGTAGATAGAGAGCAGCAGTCTGTCTCTACACTGATGAGACAGTAGATAGAGAGCAGCAGTCTGTTTCTACACTGATGAGACAGTAGATAGAGAGCAGCAGTCTGTCTCTACACTGATGAGACAGTAGATAGAGCAGTAGTCTGCCTCTACACTGTCCTGTACTAACCTTAACTGAACTACTGTCTGTCTGTCTGTCTGTCTGTCTGTCTGTCTGTCTGTCTGTCTGTCTGTCTGTCTGTCTGTCTGTCTGTCTGTCTGTCTGTCTGTCTGTCTGTCTGTCTGTCTGTCTGTCTGTCTGTCTGTCTGTCTGTCTGTCTGTCTGTCTGTCTGTCTGTCTGTCTGTCTGTCTCTGTCTCTGTCTCTGTCTCTGTCTCTGTCTCTGTCTCTGTCTGTCATCCAGATCAGCACTTTGGGGCAGTCAAGGTGGAGCTGTTACACAATCATCAATTCCTAACAAATTCTGTCACATCTAGATGTTCCCTAGAGACGTCTGAGACATGAGCATAACTGCTGTGAGCCCAAAACCATTATACTGAAATTGACCACTGTGCTTCTAGCAGCCCGTGTGTTTGTGTCAGACCTGAGTTCTAATACATGTGTATTTGATTCTGTGTTATTTAAATACTTATTTTCTGTGTTTTTTAGTATTTTCAAATAATGTGGCCCCAATCAACTACTTCTATTTAAAGTATTTTCAAATAATTTCCTATAAATAGCCTACTATTTGAAAGTATTTGTATGGTTGAATAAATGGGAGAATGACTGGTTTGTAAATAAGCAGATAGTTATAAATTGATGGATGAATAGATGGATGTTTGAACAGGTTAATGGATATATGGATTTGTGGTAAAATACAGGTGTTGTGATTGTGACAGACAGTGAAGCTCATGCAGTCTCTCAGGTCTACTGTTCTGTTCGATACACATACACGCGTGCACACACACACATACACACACTGCAGCATCGAAAGACATTGACCTTCACAGCCACTATAAATAAACTCCCTGTCAATAAGAGAGCGGTATTATTCCTCTAAAGAATATATTAAAGTCTGAGTCACAGATTGGTCCTGGTGACCACAGAGATGATGTCCAGTAGAACAATAGAATATTGGTCCTGGTTTCCACAGAGATAATGTCCAGTAGAACAATAGAAGATTCGTCCTGGTGACCACAGAGATAATGTCCAGTAGAACACTAGAAGATTGGCCCTGGTGACCACAGAGATAATGTCCAGTAGAACACTAGAAGATTGGCCCTGGTGACCACAGAGATAATGTCCAGTAGAACAATAGAAAATTGGTCCTGGTGACCACAGAGATGATGTCCAGGAGAACATAGAAGATTGGCCCTGGTGACCACAGAGATGATGTCCAGGAGAACATAGAAGATTGGCCCTGGTGACCACAGAGATGCTGTCCAGTAGAACAATAGAAGATTGGCCCTGGTGACAACAGAGATGATGTCCATTGACAGTAGGATATGACATGGTTAACCTGTGTCATGAACCCATTTTACAGCACAAGGTGATGCATTTGTGTTAAGAGCTCAGTTCCAGGTATCATCATTAGCATGTTGATTATTCTGTCGGGAAAAGTGTTGCTGGATCACAATAACTGAATATTCACAGTATTGTTAATATGCATCAACACACTCAGAGGTACTTCCAGTTCAGTATGAGTTGTTAATTCTTCAGAGGTATATTCCTGGTGTCATTAGCATGTTAATATATCTGCAGGGGATTGTACTGTACTGTTCTGAATATTCAAACGGTTCAGAGTTTCACGTTTCAACTCCATGCGCTGAAAAATAAGAGGCCATGACATGTTTGTGTGTGTTTGTGTGTGTGTACATTATCCTAACTGTGAATTTAAAGTCACAGTCAAGAACAATATGTGCTGTTCAGTTTGTTACAGTACTCAAAACTTGTTTACATCCATTACAACTCTCTTCCATTGGCAGTTGTGTTGTGACTCCGTTGCTATTCATAACTGCTAACCACCTGTCCATGACATTTTACCACAGAGAACACTTAGCGCATTTAAATTGAATCTGACCTGTCAGTCTGCTTTGGTAAGGAGTGATATCAGAGGTCTATAACACATACCTCACAAAAAAAACTACCAAGAAATAAATGTATATTTTCCCCCAAATTTGACATTCTTTTCACACATTTATTTTTGACCCCTTCCAGCTATATCTGGTCTCCCAACCAGGGACTGAACAAGACCAACCCTGCTTAGCTTCAAAGGGAAACCAGCAGTTGAATGGAGAGTGCTATATTGCTGGAATTAATGTGCTGGCTGGAATGAATTTCCCGACTGGAAAAAAAGGCAGAGGAAGCAAAGTCCAGGGTAACATAACCAATAGGAGAAAGTGCAGGTAGGAGGGAGGTGTTTTATTCAATTGCATATTTAATAACATTCTATTCACTGAAAGCAATTAATTTGCTTTCAAATGTAAACATTATTTCCAAGCAATGTTTTGTTTTGCGATCAATACTTTGAGGTTTGTGTTTTGCTTTCAATATCATAATTTTTGTTTGCAATTCTAAGAATGTTCTTCCCGACTTCAGAAGTTTTGCTTGATATTAATGGCATAAAAGTAACTCACTCACTAGAGGTTTGCACCATATAATAACACTATTACTAGGGCTGTTGCGATGACCGTATTATTGCCACACCGGCGGTCACCAGTCAAATTCCACGTGACCGTTTAGTCATGGTAATTAGGCTACTCCAAGCTCTGATGCTGCTGATGGTTATTGCCTACTAGACTCGCTAACTGCCTAGTACTCAGCACTCTATTGTTCCTCTAATCACTCTGCAGTTGGAACTGACATCAATGCAAATGTGTTCAAAAATCGAATCAAACACTTCATTAGAGCCCGTGAGCTTATGTTGCGCATCATTTCTATAGGATATAAAAATGCGCAAGAAAACAGAGTGATGGCTTCTACTAAAAAGAGGAGGATCCCATCCGGTTTCAATAGGCAAGGCTTACTATATTTATTTCTCAACTTTCCTAATATTATGCACATCAACTCGGGAAAGCGTCCACCATTCGCTATTTAAGTGCATAGTATTTTCACCCGCTGCCCCTGTTTCGAGACAGGTGCATGGTACCGGTCCATTCTAAATCCAAACAAATTTCACATATATATTATTTAGTATATCTAAAGACAAGATTAAATCAAGAATATTCTGATGGGTGACAATATTAGCCTATCACTTGTGAATTATATATTATCATGATTGGAATGATGCCCAGCATAAGAAACTGCTGTCTTTTTCTAATCATAGTCGCACACCTTATATAGCCTAGCCCATAGGCTTATATGTTTTGATAAGGTTTGTATCATAACTAAAGTGGCCAAATAACTCCTTAAAATTAAGCACATTAACTTAATTGTCAATAGGGGGAGCTGTTAGCACTTTTTTTGTTGTTGACATTGCCAAATTAAACTGCCTAGTACTCAATTCTTGCTCGTACAATATGCATATTATTGTTATTATTGGATAGAAAACACTCTCTAGTTTCTATAACCGTTGGAATTATGTCTCTGAGTGGAACAGAACTCATTCTACAGAACTTTTCCTGACAGGGAGTGAGATTTCAGAAATCTTGGCCTCTGGTCCCAGGTCAGTTTTAATGTCCCTGTGAATGCTATGAGGATACAAACACTGCCTACGCCTTCCTCTAGATGTCAGTAAGTGGTGACAATTTGAATGGAGTCGATTGCGCAATCAGGGCCTGTATAAAACACCAAAGACCGGAAGGAGCTTTCTTTCGCTCCCTGCGCTCGACGCACAATGTAGGTCGGACTGGCCTCTTTCCAAGCCTTGGTTTAGCCAGTAATATATCGCCGGTCATGTTTTTACCCGTAGTTAATTTAAACCGTTTTATAGCAATTTATATCCGTTTAGTGTGATTTTGAGGCATTTATTTGTGACGTCCTTCCATGAGCTGGGCACTTATCCTGTACATACCGAACGTTAGTGGCCATTTCGACGGGACAAGAGGACATCTTTCGACCAAAAGACGATTAGACCGGAGAAAGGATACATTGCCCAAGATTCTGATGGAAGAACAGCTCATAGTAAGAACTATTTATGATGATAAATCGCTGTTCTGTTGAAAAATGTTAAACGCATATTTCGCCATTTTGTTTTGTGTAGCTTCGCTTTGGCGGACCCGGTATTGCACAGTAAGGATCATTTTAGAAATGTAATTCAGCGATTGCATTAAGAACTAATTTGTCTTTCGATTCCTGTCAACCCTGTATTTTTTAGTCAAGTTTATGATTTATTATCGATTAGACTAGATCACTCTCAAAGATGGCGCCCGACATTTTCAGGCCAGTTTTGCTACTATTCTCATTGTATAACCACGTTTTTTTGTGGCTAAATATGCACATTTTCGAACAAACTCTATATGTATGTTGTAATATGATGTTACAGGAGTGTCATCGGAAGAATTCTGAGAAGGTTAGTGAAAAAATTAATATATTTTGGTGATGATAACGTTATCGCTCCCGTTGCCTTGAATTCATGCTGGGGTAACGTTTGCACATGTGGTATGCTAATATAACGATTTATTGTGTTTTCGCTGTAAAACGCTTAGAAAATCTGAAATATTGTCTGAATTCACAAGATCTGTGTCTTTCCATTGCTATGCTTTGTCTATTTTTATGAAATGTTTTATGATGAGTAAATTGGTAATACACGTTGCTCTCTGTAGTAATTCTAGTCGCTTTGGGGAGATTTGTGATGGTGGCTGCAATGGCAAACTATGATTTATACCTGAAATATGCACATTTTTCTAACAAAACCTATGCTATACAATAAATATGTTATCAGACTGTCATCTGATGAGGTTTTTTCTTGGTTAGTGGCTATTTATTTCTTTATTTGGTCGAATTGGTGATAGCTAGTGATGGAGTGGAAAAATAGTGGAGTAAAAAAAATGGTGTCTTTTGCTAACGTGGTTAGCTAATAGATTTACATATTGTGTCTTCCCTGTAAAACATTTTAAAAATCAGAAATGGTGGCTAGATTCACAAGAAGTGTATCTTTCATCTGGTGTCTTGGACTTGTGATTTAATGATATTTAGATGCTACAATTTACTTGTGACGCTAGGCTATGCTAGTCAGCTTTTTTACTGTGGGGGGTGCTCCCGGATCCGGGATGAGTACCAACTAAAAGTTAATCCACTTTACATTTACATTTAACATTTAAGTCATTTAGCAGACGCTCTTATCCAGAGCGACTTACAAGTTGGTGCATTCACCTTATGATGTCCAGTGGAACAACCACTTTACAATAGTGCATCTAACTCTAAGAGGGGTTTAGGGCCTAACTGGCATTCATAAGCGGCGCGTGAGTTTCAAGTTTGGATAAGATAATTTTCACCATAAAAATTCACCTTTATAATAAAAGCATTACATGCATAATCACATTTGTAGTCACTTTTTATAATGGTGTTATCCCACTAATAGCTTACAGTCTACTGCCATGTGTGGATTGCTGCGCTTATAATGTTAAGAAATAGCCTAATAGTTTATCAACATTTTAAGCTAAATGTTCTGATCTGTTGCGTCAGCCACATTGCGTAAAAAAGTTTTTTTGATGCTAGTGGTTCTATTAATTTGGGATCTATTGCATCCCACAACTGTCCTAGATTATGTTTGGAATATGTATTTCTCGCACAGAATAGAATAGGTAGACTTTTGTACTATGGGGAACAGTAGATTGACATAGGCTAGTGCTTTTGCTGTTTATTACACCTACTCATCTTGTTGGCTGACGAAAAGTAAATGTGGACAGTTCTTCCAATACCTTCAATATGCACCTCGGAATTGGATAAGGACGTGTGGAGCTGCATCCCCAATGTGTCTGTCTTCACTTGAAGCCTGTGAGAAAGACGCGATCACGTGATGTGAGAAGGCCACAAAGGCCACAAAAGGCAAGGATTTTTTTAGGGTGCATTACGGCCACAAAGGGGATGCTGCCGTGAAATTCGAGGCATTATCAAGTGCTTGTCAATGAGAGACTAATGAAGTGTGTACAGCCTGCACAAAAAAAAACGGAGCTCATGCCTTTCAAGCAACTTTTAAAAAATCATTAGAGTCACATCACGCAGCCTGACAATGTCTAAAAAATCCAAACATATAGCCCAATGTTTGCAGCACACCTACATTTACATTAATAACTCTAAAGTAAGCATATAGGAGTACCTATTTCTTTGTTAACTTCTTTGGGGTACCCCCCCCAACTTCTCAATTTCTGCCTAAAGACATACCCTAATCTAACTGCCTTTAGCTCAGGCCCAGAAGCAAGGATATGCATATTCTTGGTATCATTTGAAAGGAAACACTCTGAATTTTGTGGAAATGTGAATTGAATGTAGGAGAATATAACAAAATAGATCTGGTAGAAGAAAATACAAGGAAATAAACATACGTTTTCTGTTTTTTATTGTTGCTGCATCATCTTTCAAATGACCAAGAACAGAAAACATACAGATAGGATGCTGTGGATGATTTGAATGAAGAACATAAGATGGCAACAATAGCTGAGCAAGGTTTTAGACAGATAACTTAAAAAATGAGCGAGCTACATGACATTGAGCATGAAGTCACCCAGATGTCCCACACAAATGTACCCAGGTGGCCGAATTGGTACAGTGATACATTTTGAAGGAAATAACTATATACAAAATACATAAATGCTATTCTAACACACACCCAAAAAATAAATATATATATATATATATATATATACAGTGGGGAGAACAAGTATTTGATACACTGCCGATTTTGCAGGTTTTCCTACTTACAAAGCATGTAGAGGTCTGTAATTTTTATCATAGGTACACTTCAACTGTGAGAGACGGAATCAAAAAAAAATCCAGAAAATCACATGGTATGATTTTTAAGTAATTAATTTGCAATTTGCTCCCCACTGTATATGAAAAAAAATATTAAAAAAAATCATAATAAACAAACAAATAACAAGGATAACTATTTACACATTTTCTATTTACAATATTGTATATTTTACAAATAAATAGATAAATATTGTGAAGACCCTCAGCCCTCAGTCCTGGTGCCACGGCCCATAGCAGTCTCTTTCTGCTGTAAAGCAGAGGCTTACTGAACAGGTGGTGCAGGTGATGGGGCATTTCCTGTGACAAAGGGCACAACGTCGCCTCCCCACTGTGCCCTTTTTGCCCTGAGGCAGAGATGAATCTGGGCAGGTGAACACCACTGGTTGACGGAGCAGAAGGTGCTGCAGTGGACTTGCTGTAGCTAGCAAGCTCCTGGATGAGCAGCTCCCTAAAGGCTAGCTGTGAGATGGGGGGCTGTCTCTATCAATTTCCTCTATAATTTGGGTTAAATCTGTATACCTAGACTTTGTTTTAGCTTTTCCTGATTTATTCGCCATAATTTAAATATATAAACTTGTTGAAAATGCTATTGAATATGTACTGCTATGCGTAACACTCGTGGCTCCGTCAAGTAGGATTTGCAATGGCGAATGAACCTCTTTTACGCCAGAGTTTACGACAAAGGCTGGTCTTCAAACGTATAACCATTACATATTGCTGTTTACCTCAGCTCATTGGCTATCCAAGCTAGATTTCAAGATGATCAGTGGTCATTGGGCCAAAATACAGTCAATCAACGATAGACCGGTCCTACCATTGGTGCGCAATGAGGTCATTGATTGGTGTCTTCAAATCGGTTTGTTTCGGTCAATACATCCCGGGAAAAGAGCCATCATGTATGGTTGTGTTAGTAACAACCAGAGGATTGCAATGAAACCAACCATGACTGGATAAACTTTTGTTTAGTGTGTGTAATTACCACGAACGCTTCGTCCAAAGTTGAATGAGACGGAAATCACGACGCAACCGGTTTACAAATGTTTCGTGTTAGGTTATAAAAATTGATTTTATCAAACAAAACGAACATTCACTGTGTAGTGAGGACACTTGGCATTGCCTCCAGAGGAAGATCTCCAATGGTAAGCGATTTATTTTATTGTTATTTCTGACTTTCGTGACGCTAATGCTTGGTTGGAAAATGCTAGTAATACTTGTGTGTGTGGGGCGCCGTCCTCAGAAACTCGCATGTTTGCTTTTGCAGTAAACCTTTTTGAAATCTGACACAGCGGCTGGATTAATAAGACGTTAATCTTTTAAATCATGTAAGATACATGTATTTACAAGAATGTTTAATACAACGAATGGTGTATTTAAAATGTTAGCTTTCTGCAGTTTCACCGGATGTTGGCCTGGTGGGACGTTAACGTCTCACCTACCCTAGAGAAGTTAACCGCTCAACACAGAATAGCTGCATGTGCGGGCACTCCCTCAAATCATTTGGAGAAAATATTCATATTTTATTCAGCTTTGTTCAATTGTATTCTTCATACTATAAAATAATGCCACGGAATTCGAAGCAAATTGTCTGCTAAATGAACTAGTGTAGTTAATCAACAGCCATTTGACATAGGCAGATCAGGATCTAACATAGCAACAACTCAGAGTATGCTATTCTGTTCTTCTGAAATAGACTACTTCTTTAGACCTTACTAAAATAAATAATGGATTTATTGTGATGGTGTAGGCTATATTACATGGATTTATTAGAGTTTTTAAAATGTAGATGTCCCAAAGGTCTGCATCAGTGGCTTGTGGAAGCCAGGAGATGATAAATGTGTTTATGTAAATTAACGGTCAATTACCGTGAGACTGACAGTTATTTGCTTGACAATCACCGGCTGACAAAATTTCGTGACCACCACAGCCCTTTTATTACACTGTTAAATGTGGTTAAAGCAGCAATCCGTAATTGAAATATTAAGTGTCCTCCTGCGCCCTTTTCGGTAAAAAGTTGAGGTATTGTAACGATGTTCGTCTGAGGAAGACGGAGAGGATCAAAGTGCAGCGTGGTACGTGTTCATGATTTTTAATAACACTGAACACTAGAACAAAAAATAACAAAGCGGAACAAACGAAACAGTCCTGTCTGGTACAGACACAGAGACAGAAAACAACTATAACTAAAGTCAGGGCGTGACAGTACCCCCCCCCCCCCCCCCCCAAAAGGTGCGGACCTAAAGATATAGGGGGGGGGGTCTGGGTGGGCATCTATCCGCGGTGGCGGCTCTGGCGCAGGACGTGGACCCCGCTCCACCTTAGTCTTGGCCCACTTCGGTGGCGCCTCCGCTCCACCTTTAGTCTTGGCCCACTTCAGTGGCGCCTCGGCGACCCTCGCCGCTGACCCCGGACTGGGGACCCTTGCAGCGGGCCCTGAACAGGAGGGCGACTCTGGCAGCTCCGGACAGGATGGCGACTCTGGCAGCTCCGGACAGGAGGGCGACTCTGGCAGCTCCGGACAGGAGGGCGACTCTGGCAGCTCCGGACAGGAGGGCGACTCTGGCAGCTCCGGACAGGAGGGCGACTCTGGCAGCTCCGGACAGGAGGGCGACTCTGGCAGCTCCGGACAGGAGGGAGACTCTGGCAGCTCCGGACAGGAGGGAGACTCTGGCAGCTCCGGACAGGAGGGAGACTCTGGCAGCTCCGGACAGGAGGGAGACTCTGGCAGCTCCGGACAGGAGGGAGACTCTGGCAGCTCCGGACAGGAGGGAGACTCTGGCAGCTCCGGACAGGAGGGAGACTCTGGCAGCTCCGGACAGGAGGGAGACTCTGGACGCTTCGTGCCATGTCTCACCCCTGGAGGATTCGTGTCATGGATCATCACTGGAGGCTTCTTGCCATGGATCATCTCTGGAGGCTTCGTGCCATGGATCATCTCTGGAGGCTTCGTGCCATGGATCATCACTGGAGGCTTCGTGCCATGGATCACCACTGGAGGCTTCGTGCCATGGATCATCACTGGAGGCTTCGTGCCATGGATCATCACTGGAGGCTTCGTGCCATGGATCATCACTGGAGGCTTCTTACCATGGATCATTACTGGAGGCTTCTTGCCATGGATCATCACTGGAGGCTTCTTGCCATGGATCATCACTGGAGGCTTCTTGCCATGGATCATCACTGGAGGCTTCGTGCCATGGATCACCACTGGAGGCTTTTTGCCATGGATCATCACCGGAGGCTTCTTGCCATGGATCATCACTGGAGGCTTCGTGCCATGGATCACCACTGGAGGCTTTTTGCCATGGATCATCACTGGAGGCTTCGTGCCATGGATCATCACTGGAGGCTTCTTGCCATGGATCATCACTGGAGGCTTCTTGCCATGGATCATCACTGGAGGCTTCGTGCCATGGATCATCACTGGAGGCTTCGCGCCATGGATCACCACTGGAGGCTTTTTGCCATGGATCATCACTGGAGGCTTCGTGCCATGGATCATCACTGGAGGCTTCGTGCCATGGATCATCACTGGAGGCTTCGTGCCATGGATCACCACTGGAGGCTTTTTGCCATGGATCATCACTGGAGGCTTTTTGCCATGGATCATCACTGGAGGCTTTTTGCCATGGATCATCACTGGAGGCTTTTTTCCATGGATCATCACTGGAGGCTTCGTGCCATGGATCATCACTGGAGGCTTCTTGCCATGGATCATCACTGGAGGCTTCGTGCCATGGATCATCACTGGAGGCTTCGTGCCATGGATCATCACTGGAGTGGAGAGACACACAGGAGGCTTGGCTCTGGGAGCAGGCACAGGACTCACCAGGCTGGGGAGACATGCAGGAGGGTTAGGGCTTAGCACAGGCACAGGACTCACCAGGCTGGGGAGACATGCAGGAGGCTCCTTCCTTAGCCGAGGCACCGGATACACTGGGCCGTGGAGGCGCACTGGCGGTCTCGAGCGCAGAGCTAGCACAATTCGTCCTGGCTGGATACCACCTGTAGCCCGGCAAGTGCGGGGAGCTGGAACAGGCCGCACTGGGCTGTGCTGGCAAACCGGGGACACCGTGCGTAGGGCTGGCGCAGGATAACCCGGGCCGAGGAGACGCAATGGAGGCCAGATGCGCTGAGCCGGCACCATCCCTCCTGGCTCGATGCCCACTCTAGCCCGGCCGATGCGAGGAGCTGCGATGTAGCACACCGAGCTATGAGTGCGCACTGGGGACACCTTGCGCCTCATCGCATAACACGGTGCCTGCCCGTCACCGGAACAAACGAAACAGTCCTGTCTGGTACAGACACAGAGACAGCAAACAACTATAACTAAAGTCAAGGCGTGACAGGTATGGTGCTGGAGAGATATGTAACCACTCTCAAATCCATAGACTACACTATGGATGCAAGGACTGACCATCCATGACATCAAAATTATAGTTTTTAGGCTATACAGTGTTTGTTTACAATTACTTAGTTTACAAACACCTGCAAATTTGATTTTCACATGTGGATTTTTACATGTGTTTGTTTTTCACATGTGATCTTGCAATGTAAGCTCAACATGTGAAAACAGCTATTTTACATATTTTTGTCTTTTTACCTCGCACCTACCTTTACAGCAGAAGAATCTTTAGAGAGAGATGATCTGCTGTCAAACACACCTTACACACCTCTGAGTCAGTCCACCGTAATACACAAACACACACACGCACACACAGTATAAATTTACTGTAACACATGACCTGAACAGGAAATATATTAACATTTTCCTCACAGAACACATACAGTGCCTTCAGAAAGTATTCACACCCCTTGACTTTTTCCACATTTACAGCCTGAATTGAAAATTGATCATATTGAGATTTTGTGTCACTGGCCTACACACAATACCCTATAAAGTCAAAAGTGGAATAATTTTTGTAGACATTTTTAAGAAATGTATTTTAAAAATGAAAAGAGGAAATGTCTTGTGTCATTTAAGTATTTTTGGCAAGCCTAAATAAGTTCAGGAGTAAAAATGTGCTTAACAAGTAACATAATAAGTTGTATGGACTCACTCTGTGTGCAATACGTGTTAAGCATGATTTTTGAATGACTACCTCATCTCTGTACCCCACACATACAATTATCTGTAATGTCCCTCAGCCGAGCAGTGAATTTAAAACACATATTTTTTCCAATGCAAAGCGTTACGTTTGGGGCAAATCCAACACATCACATTTTCAAGCATGGTGGTGGCTGCATCAGGTTATTTGTATGCTTGTCAAGGACTAGGGAGTAAAAAAAAAAAGCTACAGAATAGAGCTAAGCACAGGCCAAATCCTAGAGGAAAACCTGGTTCAGTCTGCTTTCCAACAGACATTGAACGGGAAATTCACTTTCAGCAGGACAATAACCTAAAACACAAGGCCAAATATACACTGGAGTTGCTTACCAAGACGACATTGAATGTTCCTGTAATCGCCTACAGTTGGAACTTAAATCAGCTTGAAAATCTATGACAAGACTTGAAAATCGCTGTCTAGCAATGATCAACAACCAACTTGACAGAGCTTGAAGAATTAAAAAAAGAATAACGTGCAAATATTGTACAATCCAGGTGTGCAAAGCTCTTAGAAACTTACCCAGAAAGACTAATATCTGTCATCGCTGCAAAATGTGATTCTAACATGTATTGACTCAGGGGTGTGAATACTTAAGTAAATTCGATATCTGAATTTAATTTTTAATACATTTGCAAAAATGTCTAAAAACATGTTTTCACTGTTCCATTATGGGGTATTGTGTGTAGATGGGTGAGAGAAAAACATATTTAATCCACTTTGAATTCAGGCTGTAACACAACAACATGTGGAATAAGTCAAGGGGTATGAATACTTTCTGAAGGCTCTGTACACACTTTCACAGGCAAACTGCATGAAGAGTTTATAATGAATGTGTTCCACTAGTTTGTAATCTATCTTCTGCACTAGGATCTCCAAAGGAAAGATAAACCATCTCCAGCCTGTGATCCATGGTGACTGTTTCAGTGTTGCTATGAGACAGAGATTAGGCAGTTAATTACATACCAAATCTGCTTTTTTACACACTAACACCCTCAGAGATTTGTACCCAGATCAAACTTACCCATTTGGCCCTAAAATGACAGCCGCGCCACACTTGAGCACCCTCCATTAAAGAGGAAAACATGTTTGAGGTAATTAATGCAGCGGTTGTTGGATAGGAAGTAATGAACAAAATACAGAGAACAAATCTTGCCAGGTTATAGCCTTTAATTAAATTAATTAATACCCTTGTATAATCTGAGTCGATATTCACGTAATAATAAGGATTTCCCCTTGACCACGCCCACAAATTAGGGAAACCCCCCCCAAATATCCTATTGACCCCCAGTGTAAAAGAGCCAACTTCATTGTCAATTTTTGTTATACAGACATAACAAAACTTGCTGAAAAGTTGCTGTGTTGTTTAATGTAAAAAATATATAAAAAATCCTGACCTACGGTTTGCAATGCTCCCACGTCTGGAAATGGAGCTTGTTTAGTACATTCCATTTGTAACTCCACTCACTGCTTGTAGCTGTATAGTCCGTTTGTGTTATTGGTTTTGGCTTGCTTAATGACTTGTTACGGTCGGTAGCTAGCTAGCACTCACTCACGTGGCTGCTAGCAGCGTCATGTAAAGGGCCATGAGGGAAGCCCTACAATATTACGTTTTCGAAGTAACGTTAGTGAGAATGCTCTGGAGCAGGCATTGTTGAAAAGTCATCTTTAGACATGTTGTACTTTTCTTAAATGTAGTTTTGTAATTTACGTTTTTGTAAATGTTGTTTTTGCTGTGAGCCAATGGGGTAACCTAGGAAAACGCAGGTTGTTTTTCCCACAGGCGGGCTGGGCCGTGACGATCTATCTATTACCGACTGGCAGTGGTGTAAAGTACATAAGCAAAAATACTTTGAAGTACTACTTAAGTAGTTTTTGGGGGTATCTGTAGTTTACTTTACTATTTATATTTTTGGCAACTTTTACTTCAATACATTCCTAAAGAAAATTATATACTTTTAACTCTTTTAACTACATTTTCCCTGACACCCAAATACTCATTACATTTTGACAGGAAAATGGTCCAAGTCACACACTTATCAAGAGAACATCCCTGGTCATCCCTACTGCCTCTGATCTGAATGACTCACTAAACACAAATGCTTTGTTTGTAAATTATGTCTGAGTGTTGGAGTGTGCCCGTCAATTTAAAAAAACAAGTAAATTGTGCCGTCTGGTTTGCTTAAGAAAAGGAATTTGAAATGGTTTATATTTTTACTTTTGATACTTAAGTACATTTTAGCAATTCCATTTACTTTTGATACTTAACTATATTTAAAACCGAAGAATTTTAGTAGTAGAATTTTAGTAGTAAGCAGTATTTTACTGAGTGACTTTCACTTTTACTTGAGTCATTTTCGATTATGGTTTAATCAAGTATGACAAGTCAGTACTTTTTCCACGAATGCCAACTGGGACTATCTCAAGATAGATGACCTCAATTTCGCACTGAACAGAATATTGGTAATCTGCTCACTATTTGACAAAGTGTAGTGTGTTGGTGTGTTGTATACATACAGTAGATACTGGACCACAGTACTCTAGGTGAGATAAAGGGTGAGTCGGCAGTTCCTTGTTTCTGGCAGTGATACTGAGCACTCACCGGGCTGGACTACCTTCAGAGAAAAGAGTGGTGAGTGTCCGGGATCTGAACCTGACCGGAGCACCCACTCTGGGACTGAGCTAAGTAGAGAGCCTAGGTGTAGCCTAGCATTGATCCTAGCACTCAGGCCAGGGTTTATTACATTGACAGTCAAATAATATGCTTGACAGTGGATTGTGTCATTTGCTAACACAACTGGAGACACCTCCTCATCAGCTAGCAAAAGAGTGTACAGGAGCAGTTGCTAACTAACTGTAAGTAACTTTGGCTAGCTAACAGAGATGCTAGTTCTTGGTCCCAAGAAACAAAGAGATCTTCTGTTGGATCTGACAATTAATCTTGATGGTTGTACAGTCATCTCTAATAAAACTGTGAAGGACCTCGGCGTTACTCTGGACCCTGATTTCTCTTTTGATGAACATATCAAGAATATTTCAAGGACAGCTTTTTTCGATCTTCGTAAAATTGCAAAAATGTTCGCCTAAAATGACATACCAAAATCTAACCTTCCTCTAGCTCAGGCCCTGAAGCAAGGAAATGCAATTTCCAATTTTCTTGGTACCATTTGAAAGGAAACACTTTGATGTTTGTGTAAATGTGAAAAGAATGTAGGAGAATAGAACACAATATATCTGGTAAAAGATAATACAAAGAAAAAACTAACCATTCTTTTGTATTTTATTGTATCATCATCTTTGAAATACAAGAGAAAGGCCATAATGTATTATTCCAGCCAGGCTGCAATTTTGATTTTGGCCACTAGATGGCATCAGTGTATGTGCGACGTGTTAGACTGATCCAATGAACCATTGTATTTCTGTTCAAAATGTTGTATCAAGGCTGCCCAAATGTGCCTAATTTGTTTATTAATAACTTTTCATGTTCAAAATTGTGCACTCTCCTCAAACAATAGCAAGGTATTATTTCACTGTAATAGCTACTGTAAATTGCACAGTGCAGTTAGAATAACAAGATTTGAACCTTTCTGACAATATCAGATATGTCTATGTCCTGGGAAATTTTCTTGATAGTTACAACCTCATGCTAATCGCATAAACCTACGTTAGCTCAACCGTCCCGTGGAAGGGACACCGAGCCCTTTCATGCGTGAGTTCCAAATATCTCTAACGGTCGCCCCAGCGTGAGTTGTTTTATGCACGTGATGTTAGAACGTTCTCTCCAATTCCAGAATGTGATTGTTATGTAATAGTACATTTAATCTGCGCTGCCCTCAAAGAAAAGCACGCCGGCTGTTTTATTTGTCAATTTTAAATTATTTTCTAAACAGTTTTTTATTTTATAATAACAGTTTGAAATGAGGTGTGTTCCGCCTCATTCATTCACATAAAAAAAAATACTTTTGCGGACCAATTAATTTTTTTGACATTTCTGACCCGGACAAATTCCCCAAACACTTCTCAATTGTTTGTGCAGTTCAAGTCTGCAGACATTTACTCATCTGCCGTCCTGCATACACGTGTTCATATTTTCCACCTGTCACCTGCATCGCAATCAAAGTTGTTTTCGTTACCAATAATAACTTTGGAAATGAGTGCGTTTCTATCAAAGTGCCTGCATGTTGTGTTATGTCGTTTCTACTGTAGCATCATGTTTTTGTGTATATTCCTTATAACCGCGGACACGCGATGTAACGTTACTCATTTCATAACATGTATGGTGTTATACTCAATGCTTAGGTATCTAGCTACAGTCTTATTAGCTCTGGAAAACAATGCTAATTGCGTCACGGATGTATTAGCATGTGTTGTATGTTGAAGCTACCCTGGCCTTTTGACTCCCAAGTGGCACAGCGTCTCAGTGCTAGAGGCGTCACTACAGACACCCATCTTCAAATCCACCAGACTCCGTTTCTATCAAAGTAAGTGCCTAATTACGTTATATTAGTTTCTGTGTCGTGTTATACCGTTTCTACTGTAGCTCACTGTGTGTATGGAGCATAATATATTTGTGTATATTCCTTATAACCGCGGACACGCTAGGTAACGTTACTCACCTTTTATGGTGTTATATTCAATCGTGCTTATGTAACTAGTTACATTATTCTATTAGCTCTGTAAAACAATGCTAAATGCGTCAGAAGTATTGGCATGTTGTATTTTGACGCTACCCTGGAAAAATATCTTATACCACTTGGTCGTTTTCTGAGTTCATTCCACAAAGCTGTTTATCATGTCGGCCTTATCCACTGCCCCCATTTTGAGGTAATAGTCAAGCACGCAGTCTGGTTTGATGTTTCTCTGTCTGGTTTGTTTCTCTCTCCCGTCAGGTGGTTCACCTTCCCTGTGGCCGACATGGTTGCTGTATGGACAGTGGAGAGGACATGGACGTCTCGTTTGTCATGGCACTTTACTGCCAGCTGTTGACATCTCTTGTTTTGTATAACGGGTCATTTAGGATGGCAGTAGCGTTGATGATGAAATGCAGTCATAGCAGCAGAACTAGAAAGCAGTCTTGGGAAAAGAGGGTGGCAAAGAAGGGAGTTGCAAACATAGGATCTCTGCTCCAGTATTCTCTTAGGGAGTTCTTCTTTACTGTCACCAGGAATGTATACATTTCACTAATTGTGGTTGTCCCCCCACTCCTGGTGTAACAGTATAACTTTACGTCCGTCCCCTCGCCCATACCCGGGCGCGAACCAGGGACCCTCTGCACACATCAACAACAGTCACCCACGAAGCATCGTTACCCATCGCTCCACAAAAGCCGCGGCCCTTGCTGAGCAAGGGGAACCACTACTTCAAGGTTTCAGAGCAAGTGACGTAACTGATTGAAACGCTATTAGCGCGTACCCACTAACTAGCTAGCCATTTCACATCCGTTACACTGGCTCTCTCTTATCCTGTAGCTCCAAGGCATAGCGATTGGTCTCTACTATGTCTCCCACCAGCTCCTCTGTCAGAAACAACTTGAAGCACTCTGCCTCAGATGGAAATGGCAAGGGGTGTTGCACTCCAGACTGGGACTCATCAACACAATCAGCAGGGCCAGGAGGGGTGAAATGGCTGGCAGCCTTCCAGCTACCACAGAACTCCTGTACTTCATCCACTGTCAGTCTGCCACCATCACCACCAGCATCTTCTAATGGAACTGGGACTTTGTCAGTGGACAAGGGGTCCTCAGATTCAGGGTTCTCAATGGCTACAAGGTTGGGGGGCAGCTCCTCACTGTCAGAATCTGATTCCTGACATTTGTGAGTTGTCTCCTTTTGAAAGTTATTGCTAATGCTACAGCTTAGCTCACTATCTACATACATAAACAACAACACTGAATGGTTTAGAGTGAGAGGGTATGTGGTTGACTGCCGGCACGCACCACTTGTCTCAATAAATCACTATCAGAAAATATTTTGTGTGGCAATTATTTGTGTATTTACTGTTTTATTCACATGTTTTCAATTCTATGTGACAAATCATGCATTCCGATTCCTGCACAGATTGTAATGGGCACATATGTGGGTAAAATACTTTTTTGAAGGTTGTACTGATTATGATGAGCTAAGCTAATTCCAGCTGTGTAGCCATGTTTGTTGACATACAATGCATTCTGGGTTTCACGTAATCGTCTGTTTGACCAAAGATGTTATAACAAAATGAGGTGAGTAAGAGTTAACTCATTTTTTGAGGACTTCCGGAAATGAAGGGTGGGATGTGAACGACAGTGATTGACACACCCCTTCAACATGCATACTATAAACAGACCAAACTCATCTTGTCTTCTCTTATTATCTTCGGTTTCTGTGAGGTACAAATGCATGGCTGCGCGCTGAAACTAATCGTCGGATTACTTTCGATTTCAAAAGTGTTTTACCTAATTATTTCGATCAATGGTGAGCTCACCCGTGATGTGATTAATTATACATAATAATTGCTATTAGCTAATTCATATTGTAGTTTATGTCAGCCGAGAGTTAGAAAATATTACTGCTTGTGTTGGGTCAATCTTTCCTCAGTTAGCGCTTGGACAAATGTAGCCTACATTTTTCCGGTTAGGATGATTGTGTTATGCTATATATACTTCTGTGAATATCTGAACATTGCATCCCAAAATAAACTGCTCACATTCTGGACATAACTTTGTAAGGACTGTGTTTGTGTAAATAGTTTCTGAAAAAAGTGTGGCCAGCTCAAATGCTGATTGTTGCGTCGTTCGAAACTGGCCGTTCTAAACGAGCGTTCTAAATGAGTGTTCTAATCACACGGGTGTGATCGTACGCTTCAGGGACCACTGTAGAACGATCACACCCGTGTGATGGTACGTGTGAAAGGGTTAACTTCTTATGGCTGCAATCCCGTCACCGGGATCGATATGACAGCAGCCAGTGACAGTGCAGGGCGCCAAATTCAAAAAACAGAAATCTCATAATTAAAATTCTTCAGACATTCATTTTTCTTATATCATTTTAAAGGTAATATTGTTGTTAATCCCACCAAAGTGTCCGATTTCAAATTCTGTCACATCTAGATGTTCCCTAGAGACGTCTGAGACATGAGCATAACTGCTGTGAGCCCAAAACCATTATACTGAAATTGACCACTGTGCTTCTAGCAGCCCGTGTGTTTGTGTCAGACCTGAGTTCTAATACATGTGTATTTGATTCTGTGTTATTTAAATACTTATTTTCTGTGTTTTTTTGTATTTTCAAATAATGTGGCCCCAATCAACTACTTCTATTTAAAGTATTTTCAAATAATTTCCTATAAATAGCCTACTATTTGAAAGTATTTGTATGGTTGAATAAATGGGAGAATGACTGGTTTGTAAATAAGCAGATAGTTATAAATTGATGGATGAATAGATGGATGTTTGAACAGGTTAATGGATATATGGATTTGTGGTAAAATACAGGTGTTGTGATTGTGACAGACAGTGAAGCTCATGCAGTCTCTCAGGTCTACTGTTCTGTTCGATACACATACACGCGTGCACACACACACATACACACACTGCAGCATCGAAAGACATTGACCTTCACAGCCACTATAAATAAACTCCCTGTCAATAAGAGAGCGGTATTATTCCTCTAAAGAATATATTAAAGTCTGAGTCACAGATTGGTCCTGGTGACCACAGAGATGATGTCCAGTAGAACAATAGAATATTGGTCCTGGTTTCCACAGAGATAATGTCCAGTAGAACAATAGAAGATTCGTCCTGGTGACCACAGAGATAATGTCCAGTAGAACACTAGAAGATTGGCCCTGGTGACCACAGAGATAATGTCCAGTAGAACACTAGAAGATTGGCCCTGGTGACCACAGAGATAATGTCCAGTAGAACAATAGAAAATTGGTCCTGGTGACCACAGAGATGATGTCCAGGAGAACATAGAAGATTGGCCCTGGTGACCACAGAGATGATGTCCAGGAGAACATAGAAGATTGGCCCTGGTGACCACAGAGATGCTGTCCAGTAGAACAATAGAAGATTGGCCCTGGTGACAACAGAGATGATGTCCATTGACAGTAGGATATGACATGGTTAACCTGTGTCATGAACCCATTTTACAACACAAGGTGATGCATTTGTGTTAAGAGCTCAGTTCCAGGTATCATCATTAGCATGTTGATTATTCTGTCGGGAAAAGTGTTGCTGGATCACAATAACTGAATATTCACAGTATTGTTAATATGCATCAACACACTCAGAGGTACTTCCAGTTCAGTATGAGTTGTTAATTCTTCAGAGGTATATTCCTGGTGTCATTAGCATGTTAATATATCTGCAGGGGATTGTACTGTACTGTTCTGAATATTCAAACGGTTCAGAGTTTCACGTTTCAACTCCATGCGCTGAAAAATAAGAGGCCATGACATGTTTGTGTGTGTTTGTGTGTGTGTACATTATCCTAACTGTGAATTTAAAGTCACAGTCAAGAACAATATGTGCTGTTCAGTTTGTTACAGTACTCAAAACTTGTTTACATCCATTACAACTCTCTTCCATTGGCAGTTGTGTTGTGACTCCGTTGCTATTCATAACTGCTAACCACCTGTCCATGACATTTTACCACAGAGAACACTTAGCGCATTTAAATTGAATCTGACCTGTCAGTCTGCTTTGGTAAGGAGTGATATCAGAGGTCTATAACACATACCTCACAAAAAAAACTACCAAGAAATAAATGTATATTTTCCCCCAAATTTGACATTCTTTTCACACATTTATTTTTGACCCCTTCCAGCTATATCTGGTCTCCCAACCAGGGACTGAACAAGACCAACCCTGCTTAGCTTCAAAGGGAAACCAGCAGTTGAATGGAGAGTGCTATATTGCTGGAATTAATGTGCTGGCTGGAATGAATTTCCCGACTGGAAAAAAAGGCAGAGGAAGCAAAGTCCAGGGTAACATAACCAATAGGAGAAAGTGCAGGTAGGAGGGAGGTGTTTTATTCAATTGCATATTTAATAACATTCTATTCACTGAAAGCAATTAATTTGCTTTCAAATGTAAACATTATTTCCAAGCAATGTTTTGTTTTGCGATCAATACTTTGAGGTTTGTGTTTTGCTTTCAATATCATAATTTTTGTTTGCAATTCTAAGAATGTTCTTCCCGACTTCAGAAGTTTTGCTTGATATTAATGGCATAAAAGTAACTCACTCACTAGAGGTTTGCACCATATAATAACACTATTACTAGGGCTGTTGCGATGACCGTATTATTGCCACACCGGCGGTCACCAGTCAAATTCCACGTGACCGTTTAGTCATGGTAATTAGGCTACTCCAAGCTCTGATGCTGCTGATGGTTATTGCCTACTAGACTCGCTAACTGCCTAGTACTCAGCACTCTATTGTTCCTCTAATCACTCTGCAGTTGGAACTGACATCAATGCAAATGTGTTCAAAAATCGAATCAAACACTTCATTAGAGCCCGTGAGCTTATGTTGCGCATCATTTCTATAGGATATAAAAATGCGCAAGAAAACAGAGTGATGGCTTCTACTAAAAAGAGGAGGATCCCATCCGGTTTCAATAGGCAAGGCTTACTATATTTATTTCTCAACTTTCCTAATATTATGCACATCAACTCGGGAAAGCGTCCACCATTCGCTATTTAAGTGCATAGTATTTTCACCCGCTGCCCCTGTTTCGAGACAGGTGCATGGTACCGGTCCATTCTAAATCCAAACAAATTTCACATATATATTATTTAGTATATCTAAAGACAAGATTAAATCAAGAATATTCTGATGGGTGACAATATTAGCCTATCACTTGTGAATTATATATTATCATGATTGGAATGATGCCCAGCATAAGAAACTGCTGTCTTTTTCTAATCATAGTCGCACACCTTATATAGCCTAGCCCATAGGCTTATATGTTTTGATAAGGTTTGTATCATAACTAAAGTGGCCAAATAACTCCTTAAAATTAAGCACATTAACTTAATTGTCAATAGGGGGAGCTGTTAGCACTTTTTTTGTTGTTGACATTGCCAAATTAAACTGCCTAGTACTCAATTCTTGCTCGTACAATATGCATATTATTGTTATTATTGGATAGAAAACACTCTCTAGTTTCTATAACCGTTGGAATTATGTCTCTGAGTGGAACAGAACTCATTCTACAGAACTTTTCCTGACAGGGAGTGAGATTTCAGAAATCTTGGCCTCTGGTCCCAGGTCAGTTTTAATGTCCCTGTGAATGCTATGAGGATACAAACACTGCCTACGCCTTCCTCTAGATGTCAGTAAGTGGTGACAATTTGAATGGAGTCGATTGCGCAATCAGGGCCTGTATAAAACACCAAAGACCGGAAGGAGCTTTCTTTCGCTCCCTGCGCTCGACGCACAATGTAGGTCGGACTGGCCTCTTTCCAAGCCTTGGTTTAGCCAGTAATATATCGCCGGTCATGTTTTTACCCGTAGTTAATTTAAACCGTTTTATAGCAATTTATATCCGTTTAGTGTGATTTTGAGGCATTTATTTGTGACGTCCTTCCATGAGCTGGGCACTTATCCTGTACATACCGAACGTTAGTGGCCATTTCGACGGGACAAGAGGACATCTTTCGACCAAAAGACGATTAGACCGGAGAAAGGATACATTGCCCAAGATTCTGATGGAAGAACAGCTCATAGTAAGAACTATTTATGATGATAAATCGCTGTTCTGTTGAAAAATGTTAAACGCATATTTCGCCATTTTGTTTTGTGTAGCTTCGCTTTGGCGGACCCGGTATTGCACAGTAAGGATCATTTTAGAAATGTAATTCAGCGATTGCATTAAGAACTAATTTGTCTTTCGATTCCTGTCAACCCTGTATTTTTTAGTCAAGTTTATGATTTATTATCGATTAGACTAGATCACTCTCAAAGATGGCGCCCGACATTTTCAGGCCAGTTTTGCTACTATTCTCATTGTATAACCACGTTTTTTTGTGGCTAAATATGCACATTTTCGAACAAACTCTATATGTATGTTGTAATATGATGTTACAGGAGTGTCATCGGAAGAATTCTGAGAAGGTTAGTGAAAAAATTAATATATTTTGGTGATGATAACGTTATCGCTCCCGTTGCCTTGAATTCATGCTGGGGTAACGTTTGCACATGTGGTATGCTAATATAACGATTTATTGTGTTTTCGCTGTAAAACGCTTAGAAAATCTGAAATATTGTCTGAATTCACAAGATCTGTGTCTTTCCATTGCTATGCTTTGTCTATTTTTATGAAATGTTTTATGATGAGTAAATTGGTAATACACGTTGCTCTCTGTAGTAATTCTAGTCGCTTTGGGGAGATTTGTGATGGTGGCTGCAATGGCAAACTATGATTTATACCTGAAATATGCACATTTTTCTAACAAAACCTATGCTATACAATAAATATGTTATCAGACTGTCATCTGATGAGGTTTTTTCTTGGTTAGTGGCTATTTATTTCTTTATTTGGTCGAATTGGTGATAGCTAGTGATGGAGTGGAAAAATAGTGGAGTAAAAAAAATGGTGTCTTTTGCTAACGTGGTTAGCTAATAGATTTACATATTGTGTCTTCCCTGTAAAACATTTTAAAAATCAGAAATGGTGGCTAGATTCACAAGAAGTGTATCTTTCATCTGGTGTCTTGGACTTGTGATTTAATGATATTTAGATGCTACAATTTACTTGTGACGCTAGGCTATGCTAGTCAGCTTTTTTACTGTGGGGGGTGCTCCCGGATCCGGGATGAGTACCAACTAAAAGTTAATCCACTTTACATTTACATTTAACATTTAAGTCATTTAGCAGACGCTCTTATCCAGAGCGACTTACAAGTTGGTGCATTCACCTTATGATGTCCAGTGGAACAACCACTTTACAATAGTGCATCTAACTCTAAGAGGGGTTTAGGGCCTAACTGGCATTCATAAGCGGCGCGTGAGTTTCAAGTTTGGATAAGATAATTTTCACCATAAAAATTCACCTTTATAATAAAAGCATTACATGCATAATCACATTTGTAGTCACTTTTTATAATGGTGTTATCCCACTAATAGCTTACAGTCTACTGCCATGTGTGGATTGCTGCGCTTATAATGTTAAGAAATAGCCTAATAGTTTATCAACATTTTAAGCTAAATGTTCTGATCTGTTGCGTCAGCCACATTGCGTAAAAAAGTTTTTTTGATGCTAGTGGTTCTATTAATTTGGGATCTATTGCATCCCACAACTGTCCTAGATTATGTTTGGAATATGTATTTCTCGCACAGAATAGAATAGGTAGACTTTTGTACTATGGGGAACAGTAGATTGACATAGGCTAGTGCTTTTGCTGTTTATTACACCTACTCATCTTGTTGGCTGACGAAAAGTAAATGTGGACAGTTCTTCCAATACCTTCAATATGCACCTCGGAATTGGATAAGGACGTGTGGAGCTGCATCCCCAATGTGTCTGTCTTCACTTGAAGCCTGTGAGAAAGACGCGATCACGTGATGTGAGAAGGCCACAAAGGCCACAAAAGGCAAGGATTTTTTTAGGGTGCATTACGGCCACAAAGGGGATGCTGCCGTGAAATTCGAGGCATTATCAAGTGCTTGTCAATGAGAGACTAATGAAGTGTGTACAGCCTGCACAAAAAAAAACGGAGCTCATGCCTTTCAAGCAACTTTTAAAAAATCATTAGAGTCACATCACGCAGCCTGACAATGTCTAAAAAATCCAAACATATAGCCCAATGTTTGCAGCACACCTACATTTACATTAATAACTCTAAAGTAAGCATATAGGAGTACCTATTTCTTTGTTAACTTCTTTGGGGTACCCCCCCCAACTTCTCAATTTCTGCCTAAAGACATACCCTAATCTAACTGCCTTTAGCTCAGGCCCAGAAGCAAGGATATGCATATTCTTGGTATCATTTGAAAGGAAACACTCTGAATTTTGTGGAAATGTGAATTGAATGTAGGAGAATATAACAAAATAGATCTGGTAGAAGAAAATACAAGGAAATAAACATACGTTTTCTGTTTTTTATTGTTGCTGCATCATCTTTCAAATGACCAAGAACAGAAAACATACAGATAGGATGCTGTGGATGATTTGAATGAAGAACATAAGATGGCAACAATAGCTGAGCAAGGTTTTAGACAGATAACTTAAAAAATGAGCGAGCTACATGACATTGAGCATGAAGTCACCCAGATGTCCCACACAAATGTACCCAGGTGGCCGAATTGGTACAGTGATACATTTTGAAGGAAATAACTATATACAAAATACATAAATGCTATTCTAACACACACCCAAAAAATAAATATATATATATATATATATATATACAGTGGGGAGAACAAGTATTTGATACACTGCCGATTTTGCAGGTTTTCCTACTTACAAAGCATGTAGAGGTCTGTAATTTTTATCATAGGTACACTTCAACTGTGAGAGACGGAATCAAAAAAAAATCCAGAAAATCACATGGTATGATTTTTAAGTAATTAATTTGCAATTTGCTCCCCACTGTATATGAAAAAAAATATTAAAAAAAATCATAATAAACAAACAAATAACAAGGATAACTATTTACACATTTTCTATTTACAATATTGTATATTTTACAAATAAATAGATAAATATTGTGAAGACCCTCAGCCCTCAGTCCTGGTGCCACGGCCCATAGCAGTCTCTTTCTGCTGTAAAGCAGAGGCTTACTGAACAGGTGGTGCAGGTGATGGGGCATTTCCTGTGACAAAGGGCACAACGTCGCCTCCCCACTGTGCCCTTTTTGCCCTGAGGCAGAGATGAATCTGGGCAGGTGAACACCACTGGTTGACGGAGCAGAAGGTGCTGCAGTGGACTTGCTGTAGCTAGCAAGCTCCTGGATGAGCAGCTCCCTAAAGGCTAGCTGTGAGATGGGGGGCTGTCTCTATCAATTTCCTCTATAATTTGGGTTAAATCTGTATACCTAGACTTTGTTTTAGCTTTTCCTGATTTATTCGCCATAATTTAAATATATAAACTTGTTGAAAATGCTATTGAATATGTACTGCTATGCGTAACACTCGTGGCTCCGTCAAGTAGGATTTGCAATGGCGAATGAACCTCTTTTACGCCAGAGTTTACGACAAAGGCTGGTCTTCAAACGTATAACCATTACATATTGCTGTTTACCTCAGCTCATTGGCTATCCAAGCTAGATTTCAAGATGATCAGTGGTCATTGGGCCAAAATACAGTCAATCAACGATAGACCGGTCCTACCATTGGTGCGCAATGAGGTCATTGATTGGTGTCTTCAAATCGGTTTGTTTCGGTCAATACATCCCGGGAAAAGAGCCATCATGTATGGTTGTGTTAGTAACAACCAGAGGATTGCAATGAAACCAACCATGACTGGATAAACTTTTGTTTAGTGTGTGTAATTACCACGAACGCTTCGTCCAAAGTTGAATGAGACGGAAATCACGACGCAACCGGTTTACAAATGTTTCGTGTTAGGTTATAAAAATTGATTTTATCAAACAAAACGAACATTCACTGTGTAGTGAGGACACTTGGCATTGCCTCCAGAGGAAGATCTCCAATGGTAAGCGATTTATTTTATTGTTATTTCTGACTTTCGTGACGCTAATGCTTGGTTGGAAAATGCTAGTAATACTTGTGTGTGTGGGGCGCCGTCCTCAGAAACTCGCATGTTTGCTTTTGCAGTAAACCTTTTTGAAATCTGACACAGCGGCTGGATTAATAAGACGTTAATCTTTTAAATCATGTAAGATACATGTATTTACAAGAATGTTTAATACAACGAATGGTGTATTTAAAATGTTAGCTTTCTGCAGTTTCACCGGATGTTGGCCTGGTGGGACGTTAACGTCTCACCTACCCTAGAGAAGTTAACCGCTCAACACAGAATAGCTGCATGTGCGGGCACTCCCTCAAATCATTTGGAGAAAATATTCATATTTTATTCAGCTTTGTTCAATTGTATTCTTCATACTATAAAATAATGCCACGGAATTCGAAGCAAATTGTCTGCTAAATGAACTAGTGTAGTTAATCAACAGCCATTTGACATAGGCAGATCAGGATCTAACATAGCAACAACTCAGAGTATGCTATTCTGTTCTTCTGAAATAGACTACTTCTTTAGACCTTACTAAAATAAATAATGGATTTATTGTGATGGTGTAGGCTATATTACATGGATTTATTAGAGTTTTTAAAATGTAGATGTCCCAAAGGTCTGCATCAGTGGCTTGTGGAAGCCAGGAGATGATAAATGTGTTTATGTAAATTAACGGTCAATTACCGTGAGACTGACAGTTATTTGCTTGACAATCACCGGCTGACAAAATTTCGTGACCACCACAGCCCTTTTATTACACTGTTAAATGTGGTTAAAGCAGCAATCCGTAATTGAAATATTAAGTGTCCTCCTGCGCCCTTTTCGGTAAAAAGTTGAGGTATTGTAACGATGTTCGTCTGAGGAAGACGGAGAGGATCAAAGTGCAGCGTGGTACGTGTTCATGATTTTTAATAACACTGAACACTAGAACAAAAAATAACAAAGCGGAACAAACGAAACAGTCCTGTCTGGTACAGACACAGAGACAGAAAACAACTATAACTAAAGTCAGGGCGTGACAGTACCCCCCCCCCCCCCCCCCCCCAAAAGGTGCGGACCTAAAGATATAGGGGGGGGGGTCTGGGTGGGCATCTATCCGCGGTGGCGGCTCTGGCGCAGGACGTGGACCCCGCTCCACCTTAGTCTTGGCCCACTTCGGTGGCGCCTCCGCTCCACCTTTAGTCTTGGCCCACTTCAGTGGCGCCTCGGCGACCCTCGCCGCTGACCCCGGACTGGGGACCCTTGCAGCGGGCCCTGAACAGGAGGGCGACTCTGGCAGCTCCGGACAGGATGGCGACTCTGGCAGCTCCGGACAGGAGGGCGACTCTGGCAGCTCCGGACAGGAGGGCGACTCTGGCAGCTCCGGACAGGAGGGCGACTCTGGCAGCTCCGGACAGGAGGGCGACTCTGGCAGCTCCGGACAGGAGGGCGACTCTGGCAGCTCCGGACAGGAGGGAGACTCTGGCAGCTCCGGACAGGAGGGAGACTCTGGCAGCTCCGGACAGGAGGGAGACTCTGGCAGCTCCGGACAGGAGGGAGACTCTGGCAGCTCCGGACAGGAGGGAGACTCTGGCAGCTCCGGACAGGAGGGAGACTCTGGCAGCTCCGGACAGGAGGGAGACTCTGGCAGCTCCGGACAGGAGGGAGACTCTGGCAGCTCCGGACAGGAGGGAGACTCTGGACGCTTCGTGCCATGTCTCACCCCTGGAGGATTCGTGTCATGGATCATCACTGGAGGCTTCTTGCCATGGATCATCTCTGGAGGCTTCGTGCCATGGATCATCTCTGGAGGCTTCGTGCCATGGATCATCACTGGAGGCTTCGTGCCATGGATCACCACTGGAGGCTTCGTGCCATGGATCATCACTGGAGGCTTCGTGCCATGGATCATCACTGGAGGCTTCGTGCCATGGATCATCACTGGAGGCTTCTTACCATGGATCATTACTGGAGGCTTCTTGCCATGGATCATCACTGGAGGCTTCTTGCCATGGATCATCACTGGAGGCTTCTTGCCATGGATCATCACTGGAGGCTTCGTGCCATGGATCACCACTGGAGGCTTTTTGCCATGGATCATCACCGGAGGCTTCTTGCCATGGATCATCACTGGAGGCTTCGTGCCATGGATCACCACTGGAGGCTTTTTGCCATGGATCATCACTGGAGGCTTCGTGCCATGGATCATCACTGGAGGCTTCTTGCCATGGATCATCACTGGAGGCTTCTTGCCATGGATCATCACTGGAGGCTTCGTGCCATGGATCATCACTGGAGGCTTCGCGCCATGGATCACCACTGGAGGCTTTTTGCCATGGATCATCACTGGAGGCTTCGTGCCATGGATCATCACTGGAGGCTTCGTGCCACGGATCATCACTGGAGGCTTCGTGCCATGGATCATCACTGGAGGCTTTTTGCCATGGATCATCACTGGAGGCTTTTTGCCATGGATCATCACTGGAGGCTTTTTGCCATGGATCATCACTGGAGGCTTTTTTCCATGGATCATCACTGGAGGCTTCGTGCCATGGATCATCACTGGAGGCTTCTTGCCATGGATCATCACTGGAGGCTTCGTGCCATGGATCATCACTGGAGGCTTCGTGCCATGGATCATCACTGGAGTGGAGAGACACACAGGAGGCTTGGCTCTGGGAGCAGGCACAGGACTCACCAGGCTGGGGAGACATGCAGGAGGGTTAGGGCTTAGCACAGGCACAGGACTCACCAGGCTGGGGAGACATGCAGGAGGCTCCTTCCTTAGCCGAGGCACCGGATACACTGGGCCGTGGAGGCGCACTGGCGGTCTCGAGCGCAGAGCTAGCACAATTCGTCCTGGCTGGATACCACCTGTAGCCCGGCAAGTGCGGGGAGCTGGAACAGGCCGCACTGGGCTGTGCTGGCAAACCGGGGACACCGTGCGTAGGGCTGGCGCAGGATAACCCGGGCCGAGGAGACGCAATGGAGGCCAGATGCGCTGAGCCGGCACCATCCCTCCTGGCTCGATGCCCACTCTAGCCCGGCCGATGCGAGGAGCTGCGATGTAGCACACCGAGCTATGAGTGCGCACTGGGGACACCTTGCGCCTCATCGCATAACACGGTGCCTGCCCGTCACCGGAACAAACGAAACAGTCCTGTCTGGTACAGACACAGAGACAGCAAACAACTATAACTAAAGTCAAGGCGTGACAGGTATGGTGCTGGAGAGATATGTAACCACTCTCAAATCCATAGACTACACTATGGATGCAAGGACTGACCATCCATGACATCAAAATTATAGTTTTTAGGCTATACAGTGTTTGTTTACAATTACTTAGTTTACAAACACCTGCAAATTTGATTTTCACATGTGGATTTTTACATGTGTTTGTTTTTCACATGTGATCTTGCAATGTAAGCTCAACATGTGAAAACAGCTATTTTACATATTTTTGTCTTTTTACCTCGCACCTACCTTTACAGCAGAAGAATCTTTAGAGAGAGATGATCTGCTGTCAAACACACCTTACACACCTCTGAGTCAGTCCACCGTAATACACAAACACACACACGCACACACAGTATAAATTTACTGTAACACATGACCTGAACAGGAAATATATTAACATTTTCCTCACAGAACACATACAGTGCCTTCAGAAAGTATTCACACCCCTTGACTTTTTCCACATTTACAGCCTGAATTGAAAATTGATCATATTGAGATTTTGTGTCACTGGCCTACACACAATACCCTATAAAGTCAAAAGTGGAATAATTTTTGTAGACATTTTTAAGAAATGTATTTTAAAAATGAAAAGAGGAAATGTCTTGTGTCATTTAAGTATTTTTGGCAAGCCTAAATAAGTTCAGGAGTAAAAATGTGCTTAACAAGTAACATAATAAGTTGTATGGACTCACTCTGTGTGCAATACGTGTTAAGCATGATTTTTGAATGACTACCTCATCTCTGTACCCCACACATACAATTATCTGTAATGTCCCTCAGCCGAGCAGTGAATTTAAAACACATATTTTTTCCAATGCAAAGCGTTACGTTTGGGGCAAATCCAACACATCACATTTTCAAGCATGGTGGTGGCTGCATCAGGTTATTTGTATGCTTGTCAAGGACTAGGGAGTAAAAAAAAAAAAGCTACAGAATAGAGCTAAGCACAGGCCAAATCCTAGAGGAAAACCTGGTTCAGTCTGCTTTCCAACAGACATTGAACGGGAAATTCACTTTCAGCAGGACAATAACCTAAAACACAAGGCCAAATATACACTGGAGTTGCTTACCAAGACGACATTGAATGTTCCTGTAATCGCCTACAGTTGGAACTTAAATCAGCTTGAAAATCTATGACAAGACTTGAAAATCGCTGTCTAGCAATGATCAACAACCAACTTGACAGAGCTTGAAGAATTAAAAAAAGAATAACGTGCAAATATTGTACAATCCAGGTGTGCAAAGCTCTTAGAAACTTACCCAGAAAGACTAATATCTGTCATCGCTGCAAAATGTGATTCTAACATGTATTGACTCAGGGGTGTGAATACTTAAGTAAATTCGATATCTGAATTTAATTTTTAATACATTTGCAAAAATGTCTAAAAACATGTTTTCACTGTTCCATTATGGGGTATTGTGTGTAGATGGGTGAGAGAAAAACATATTTAATCCACTTTGAATTCAGGCTGTAACACAACAACATGTGGAATAAGTCAAGGGGTATGAATACTTTCTGAAGGCTCTGTACACACTTTCACAGGCAAACTGCATGAAGAGTTTATAATGAATGTGTTCCACTAGTTTGTAATCTATCTTCTGCACTAGGATCTCCAAAGGAAAGATAAACCATCTCCAGCCTGTGATCCATGGTGACTGTTTCAGTGTTGCTATGAGACAGAGATTAGGCAGTTAATTACATACCAAATCTGCTTTTTTACACACTAACACCCTCAGAGATTTGTACCCAGATCAAACTTACCCATTTGGCCCTAAAATGACAGCCGCGCCACACTTGAGCACCCTCCATTAAAGAGGAAAACATGTTTGAGGTAATTAATGCAGCGGTTGTTGGATAGGAAGTAATGAACAAAATACAGAGAACAAATCTTGCCAGGTTATAGCCTTTAATTAAATTAATTAATACCCTTGTATAATCTGAGTCGATATTCACGTAATAATAAGGATTTCCCCTTGACCACGCCCACAAATTAGGGAAACCCCCCCCAAATATCCTATTGACCCCCAGTGTAAAAGAGCCAACTTCATTGTCAATTTTTGTTATACAGACATAACAAAACTTGCTGAAAAGTTGCTGTGTTGTTTAATGTAAAAAATATATAAAAAATCCTGACCTACGGTTTGCAATGCTCCCACGTCTGGAAATGGAGCTTGTTTAGTACATTCCATTTGTAACTCCACTCACTGCTTGTAGCTGTATAGTCCGTTTGTGTTATTGGTTTTGGCTTGCTTAATGACTTGTTACGGTCGGTAGCTAGCTAGCACTCACTCACGTGGCTGCTAGCAGCGTCATGTAAAGGGCCATGAGGGAAGCCCTACAATATTACGTTTTCGAAGTAACGTTAGTGAGAATGCTCTGGAGCAGGCATTGTTGAAAAGTCATCTTTAGACATGTTGTACTTTTCTTAAATGTAGTTTTGTAATTTACGTTTTTGTAAATGTTGTTTTTGCTGTGAGCCAATGGGGTAACCTAGGAAAACGCAGGTTGTTTTTCCCACAGGCGGGCTGGGCCGTGACGATCTATCTATTACCGACTGGCAGTGGTGTAAAGTACATAAGCAAAAATACTTTGAAGTACTACTTAAGTAGTTTTTGGGGGTATCTGTAGTTTACTTTACTATTTATATTTTTGGCAACTTTTACTTCAATACATTCCTAAAGAAAATTATATACTTTTAACTCTTTTAACTACATTTTCCCTGACACCCAAATACTCATTACATTTTGACAGGAAAATGGTCCAAGTCACACACTTATCAAGAGAACATCCCTGGTCATCCCTACTGCCTCTGATCTGAATGACTCACTAAACACAAATGCTTTGTTTGTAAATTATGTCTGAGTGTTGGAGTGTGCCCGTCAATTTAAAAAAACAAGTAAATTGTGCCGTCTGGTTTGCTTAAGAAAAGGAATTTGAAATGGTTTATATTTTTACTTTTGATACTTAAGTACATTTTAGCAATTCCATTTACTTTTGATACTTAACTATATTTAAAACCGAAGAATTTTAGTAGTAGAATTTTAGTAGTAAGCAGTATTTTACTGAGTGACTTTCACTTTTACTTGAGTCATTTTCGATTATGGTTTAATCAAGTATGACAAGTCAGTACTTTTTCCACGAATGCCAACTGGGACTATCTCAAGATAGATGACCTCAATTTCGCACTGAACAGAATATTGGTAATCTGCTCACTATTTGACAAAGTGTAGTGTGTTGGTGTGTTGTATACATACAGTAGATACTGGACCACAGTACTCTAGGTGAGATAAAGGGTGAGTCGGCAGTTCCTTGTTTCTGGCAGTGATACTGAGCACTCACCGGGCTGGACTACCTTCAGAGAAAAGAGTGGTGAGTGTCCGGGATCTGAACCTGACCGGAGCACCCACTCTGGGACTGAGCTAAGTAGAGAGCCTAGGTGTAGCCTAGCATTGATCCTAGCACTCAGGCCAGGGTTTATTACATTGACAGTCAAATAATATGCTTGACAGTGGATTGTGTCATTTGCTAACACAACTGGAGACACCTCCTCATCAGCTAGCAAAAGAGTGTACAGGAGCAGTTGCTAACTAACTGTAAGTAACTTTGGCTAGCTAACAGAGATGCTAGTTCTTGGTCCCAAGAAACAAAGAGATCTTCTGTTGGATCTGACAATTAATCTTGATGGTTGTACAGTCATCTCTAATAAAACTGTGAAGGACCTCGGCGTTACTCTGGACCCTGATTTCTCTTTTGATGAACATATCAAGAATATTTCAAGGACAGCTTTTTTCGATCTTCGTAAAATTGCAAAAATGTTCGCCTAAAATGACATACCAAAATCTAACCTTCCTCTAGCTCAGGCCCTGAAGCAAGGAAATGCAATTTCCAATTTTCTTGGTACCATTTGAAAGGAAACACTTTGATGTTTGTGTAAATGTGAAAAGAATGTAGGAGAATAGAACACAATATATCTGGTAAAAGATAATACAAAGAAAAAACTAACCATTCTTTTGTATTTTATTGTATCATCATCTTTGAAATACAAGAGAAAGGCCATAATGTATTATTCCAGCCAGGCTGCAATTTTGATTTTGGCCACTAGATGGCATCAGTGTATGTGCGACGTGTTAGACTGATCCAATGAACCATTGTATTTCTGTTCAAAATGTTGTATCAAGGCTGCCCAAATGTGCCTAATTTGTTTATTAATAACTTTTCATGTTCAAAATTGTGCACTCTCCTCAAACAATAGCAAGGTATTATTTCACTGTAATAGCTACTGTAAATTGCACAGTGCAGTTAGAATAACAAGATTTGAACCTTTCTGACAATATCAGATATGTCTATGTCCTGGGAAATTTTCTTGATAGTTACAACCTCATGCTAATCGCATAAACCTACGTTAGCTCAACCGTCCCGTGGAAGGGACACCGAGCCCTTTCATGCGTGAGTTCCAAATATCTCTAACGGTCGCCCCAGCGTGAGTTGTTTTATGCACGTGATGTTAGAACGTTCTCTCCAATTCCAGAATGTGATTGTTATGTAATAGTACATTTAATCTGCGCTGCCCTCAAAGAAAAGCACGCCGGCTGTTTTATTTGTCAATTTTAAATTATTTTCTAAACAGTTTTTTATTTTATAATAACAGTTTGAAATGAGGTGTGTTCCGCCTCATTCATTCACATAAAAAAAAATACTTTTGCGGACCAATTAATTTTTTTGACATTTCTGACCCGGACAAATTCCCCAAACACTTCTCAATTGTTTGTGCAGTTCAAGTCTGCAGACATTTACTCATCTGCCGTCCTGCATACACGTGTTCATATTTTCCACCTGTCACCTGCATCGCAATCAAAGTTGTTTTCGTTACCAATAATAACTTTGGAAATGAGTGCGTTTCTATCAAAGTGCCTGCATGTTGTGTTATGTCGTTTCTACTGTAGCATCATGTTTTTGTGTATATTCCTTATAACCGCGGACACGCGATGTAACGTTACTCATTTCATAACATGTATGGTGTTATACTCAATGCTTAGGTATCTAGCTACAGTCTTATTAGCTCTGGAAAACAATGCTAATTGCGTCACGGATGTATTAGCATGTGTTGTATGTTGAAGCTACCCTGGCCTTTTGACTCCCAAGTGGCACAGCGTCTCAGTGCTAGAGGCGTCACTACAGACACCCATCTTCAAATCCACCAGACTCCGTTTCTATCAAAGTAAGTGCCTAATTACGTTATATTAGTTTCTGTGTCGTGTTATACCGTTTCTACTGTAGCTCACTGTGTGTATGGAGCATAATATATTTGTGTATATTCCTTATAACCGCGGACACGCTAGGTAACGTTACTCACCTTTTATGGTGTTATATTCAATCGTGCTTATGTAACTAGTTACATTATTCTATTAGCTCTGTAAAACAATGCTAAATGCGTCAGAAGTATTGGCATGTTGTATTTTGACGCTACCCTGGAAAAATATCTTATACCACTTGGTCGTTTTCTGAGTTCATTCCACAAAGCTGTTTATCATGTCGGCCTTATCCACTGCCCCCATTTTGAGGTAATAGTCAAGCACGCAGTCTGGTTTGATGTTTCTCTGTCTGGTTTGTTTCTCTCTCCCGTCAGGTGGTTCACCTTCCCTGTGGCCGACATGGTTGCTGTATGGACAGTGGAGAGGACATGGACGTCTCGTTTGTCATGGCACTTTACTGCCAGCTGTTGACATCTCTTGTTTTGTATAACGGGTCATTTAGGATGGCAGTAGCGTTGATGATGAAATGCAGTCATAGCAGCAGAACTAGAAAGCAGTCTTGGGAAAAGAGGGTGGCAAAGAAGGGAGTTGCAAACATAGGATCTCTGCTCCAGTATTCTCTTAGGGAGTTCTTCTTTACTGTCACCAGGAATGTATACATTTCACTAATTGTGGTTGTCCCCCCACTCCTGGTGTAACAGTATAACTTTACGTCCGTCCCCTCGCCCATACCCGGGCGCGAACCAGGGACCCTCTGCACACATCAACAACAGTCACCCACGAAGCATCGTTACCCATCGCTCCACAAAAGCCGCGGCCCTTGCTGAGCAAGGGGAACCACTACTTCAAGGTTTCAGAGCAAGTGACGTAACTGATTGAAACGCTATTAGCGCGTACCCACTAACTAGCTAGCCATTTCACATCCGTTACACTGGCTCTCTCTTATCCTGTAGCTCCAAGGCATAGCGATTGGTCTCTACTATGTCTCCCACCAGCTCCTCTGTCAGAAACAACTTGAAGCACTCTGCCTCAGATGGAAATGGCAAGGGGTGTTGCACTCCAGACTGGGACTCATCAACACAATCAGCAGGGCCAGGAGGGGTGAAATGGCTGGCAGCCTTCCAGCTACCACAGAACTCCTGTACTTCATCCACTGTCAGTCTGCCACCATCACCACCAGCATCTTCTAATGGAACTGGGACTTTGTCAGTGGACAAGGGGTCCTCAGATTCAGGGTTCTCAATGGCTACAAGGTTGGGGGGCAGCTCCTCACTGTCAGAATCTGATTCCTGACATTTGTGAGTTGTCTCCTTTTGAAAGTTATTGCTAATGCTACAGCTTAGCTCACTATCTACATACATAAACAACAACACTGAATGGTTTAGAGTGAGAGGGTATGTGGTTGACTGCCGGCACGCACCACTTGTCTCAATAAATCACTATCAGAAAATATTTTGTGTGGCAATTATTTGTGTATTTACTGTTTTATTCACATGTTTTCAATTCTATGTGACAAATCATGCATTCCGATTCCTGCACAGATTGTAATGGGCACATATGTGGGTAAAATACTTTTTTGAAGGTTGTACTGATTATGATGAGCTAAGCTAATTCCAGCTGTGTAGCCATGTTTGTTGACATACAATGCATTCTGGGTTTCACGTAATCGTCTGTTTGACCAAAGATGTTATAACAAAATGAGGTGAGTAAGAGTTAACTCATTTTTTGAGGACTTCCGGAAATGAAGGGTGGGATGTGAACGACAGTGATTGACACACCCCTTCAACATGCATACTATAAACAGACCAAACTCATCTTGTCTTCTCTTATTATCTTCGGTTTCTGTGAGGTACAAATGCATGGCTGCGCGCTGAAACTAATCGTCGGATTACTTTCGATTTCAAAAGTGTTTTACCTAATTATTTCGATCAATGGTGAGCTCACCCGTGATGTGATTAATTATACATAATAATTGCTATTAGCTAATTCATATTGTAGTTTATGTCAGCCGAGAGTTAGAAAATATTACTGCTTGTGTTGGGTCAATCTTTCCTCAGTTAGCGCTTGGACAAATGTAGCCTACATTTTTCCGGTTAGGATGATTGTGTTATGCTATATATACTTCTGTGAATATCTGAACATTGCATCCCAAAATAAACTGCTCACATTCTGGACATAACTTTGTAAGGACTGTGTTTGTGTAAATAGTTTCTGAAAAAAGTGTGGCCAGCTCAAATGCTGATTGTTGCGTCGTTCGAAACTGGCCGTTCTAAACGAGCGTTCTAAATGAGTGTTCTAATCACACGGGTGTGATCGTAGCTTCAGGGACCACTGTAGAACGATCACACCCGTGTGATGGTACGTGTGAAAGGGTTAACTTCTTATGGCTGCAATCCCGTCACCGGGATCGATATGACAGCAGCCAGTGACAGTGCAGGGCGCCAAATTCAAAAAACAGAAATCTCATAATTAAAATTCTTCAGACATTCATTTTTCTTATATCATTTTAAAGGTAATATTGTTGTTAATCCCACCAAAGTGTCCGATTTCAAATAGGCTTTTCAGCGAAAGCACTACAAACAAATAATTATGTTAGGTCACCACAAAACCACAATAAGCACAACCATTATTCCAGCGAAAGATAGCTTTCACAAAAACCAGAAATAGAGATAAAATGAATCACTAACCTTTGATTATTTTCATCAGATGACACTCATAGGACTTCATGTTACACAATACATGTATGTTTTGTTTGATAAAAATCATTTATATCAAAAAATCTGAGTTTACATTGGCGCGTTACATTCACTAGTTGCAAAAACATCAAGTGATTTTGCATAGCCACATCGTTTCAACAGAAATACTCATCATAAATGTAGATGATAATACAAGTTATACACATGGAATTATAGATATACCTCTCCTTAAATCTAGAATCGTCTTCCTATTTCGCAAACAAAGCAACTACAAATAACTGGATCATCCTTCACTCATGCTGCCAAACATACCCTCGTAAAACTGACCATCCTACCGATCCTCGACATCGGCGATGTTATTTACGAATTAGCCTCCAACACTCTACTCAAAACATTGGATGCAGTTTATCACAGTGCCATCCGTTTTGTCACCAAAGCCCCATATACTACCCACCACTGCGACCTGTACGCTCTCGTTGGCTGGCCCTCGCTTCATTCTTGTCGCCAATCCCACTGGCTCCAGGTCATCTACAAGTCTTTGCTAGGTAAAGCCCCGCCTTATCTCAGTTCACTGGTCAACATAGCAGCACCCACCCGCAGCACTCGCTCCAGCAGGTATATTTCACTGGTCACCCACAAAGCCAATTTCTCCTTTGGCCGCCTAGCCTTCCAGTTCTCTGCTGCCAATGACTGGAACAAACTGCAAAAATCGCTGAAGAAGGAGACTCTTATCCCCCTCACTAGCTTCAAGCACCAGCTGTCAGAGCAGCTCACAGATCATTGCACCTGTACATAGCCCATCTCTAAATAGCCCATCCAACTACCTCATCCCCATACTGTATTTATTTATTTATTTTGCTCCTTTGCACCCCAGTATCTCTACTTGCACATTCATCTTCTGCACATCTATCACCCCAGTGTTTAATTGCTATATCATAATTACCTCGCCACTATGGCCTATTTTATTGACTTACCTCCCTTATCTTACCTCATCTGCACACACTGTATATATACTTTTTTTCTACTGTATTATTGACTGTATGTTTGTTTATTCCATGTGTAAATCTGTGTTGTTGTATGTGTCGAACTGCTTTGCTTTATCTTGGCCAGGTGGCAGTTGTAAAGGAGAACTGGTTCTCAACTAGCCTACCTGGTTAAATAAAGGTGAAATAAAAATAAATAAATAAATCTATGAATGTTTGAACTTCTTGGCCATGTTCTGTTATAATCTCCACCTGGCACAGCCAGAAGAGGACTGGCCATCCCTCAGAGCCTGGTTCCTCTCTAAGTTTCTTCCTAGGGAGTTTTTCCTAGCCACCGTGCTTCTACGCCTGCATTGCTTGCTGTTTGGGGCTTTAGGCTGGGTTTCTGTACAGCACTTTGTCACATCGGCTGATGTAAAAAGGACTTCATAAATACATTTGATTGATTGATTCACTATTTACAGCTAGTTAGCTACTGCATCTTTTTTTGCTACCAAATATACAGTGCATTCGGAAAGTATTCAGACCCCTTGAGTTTTTCCACATTTTGTTACGTTACAGCCTTATTCTAAAATTGCTTAAATATTTTTTCCCCCTCATCAATCTACACACAATACCCCATAATGACAAAGCAAAAGCAGGTTAAGAAATGTTTGCAAATGTATTACAAATAAAAATCAAGCGGTCTGAATACTTTCCGAATGCACTGTATGCAGGCTTAAACTGGTAGGTTTAAATGGTGATGCCACTAATGTTCACATTTTGACATTTGTGACTTATCCACTTTCCAAGCACACAGGGTGATTAGACTAGCTCTTGGGCTAGTGTTTGTAGGCTAGTTCTAGCGTTTACCTTACTCCCTAGGCCTGTACAAGCTAAGACTTAGGCTAGTGTTAAGCCTGATTCAGAAGCTAGTGTTTAATACCCTAAAGACAACACCATAAACTCCACAAACAAGTAGTTGAAGAAAAAGGGAGGGAGATAAGGATGTCACATAAACAACTAAATCACATTTAAACTATACTTCACCAGATGAATAGAAGATGTGAATAATTGTAGAAAAAGTAAAAGACCAACCTCTGCTTGCTTGCGCCACATGTCCAGGTTCTTGCGTTGAGCTTTCGAGAAATGGTCCCATGCCTTTTGTTTGGAAGCAGCGTGGAATACAGACACAATCTGCTCAACTGTGGCAGGGGATGCAGGGGCCAGTTTACCGTCCAGAGAGAGAGAGGGCGGGTGGGAAGGAGCAGAGGAATGAGAAAGTGGAATCAGGTAGGAAGGCACTTCATGTTGATGAGTTTTCAATGTTCTATTCTGCTCTATAGTACAGTCTGTTCTGGGTCAGTGTCTAGAGTGGGGGAGGTGGGATGGGGTGGAGAAGGAACCCACCATATCTCAAGGTGACCACAGAGCGCCCAACCTAAAACACAAGACGGTGCTGAAAGCTACAGGAGGACCAGACTAATACCAGCAGGCTCCTGTCTATTTCACTTGCTGTGGCAATGTAAACATATGTTTCCCATGCCAATGAAGCCCATTAAATCGAATTGAATTGAATTGAGAGAAAGAGAAAGAGGGAAACGAGCAAGAGAGAGAGAGAGCGAGAGAGAGAAAAACTGCTTTAATTCAGGGCTGGAGGAGGAGCGAGTAGAAGGGCTGCTGAGAGACATTTGTCTGTTTATGACTCCATCACACCTTTGACAGACAACTAGGGTTAGTCTTAAAGGTCCAATGCAGACATTGTTACAGTTACTTACTATAATTGTTTTCAATTAAAATGCTCAAAAATAAACAAGGGGGCAGTATTTTCACTTTTGGATGAATAGTGTGCCCAGAGTGAACTGCCTCCTACTCAGTCCCAGATGCTAATATATGCATATTCTTATTAGTATTGGATAGAGAACACTCTGAAGTTTCTAAAACTGTTTGAATGATGTCTGTGAGTATAACATAACTCATATGGCAGGCAAAAACCTGAGAAAAAATCAAAACAGGAAGTGGGAAATCTGAGGTTTGTAGTTTTTGAACTCACCCCTATCGAATACACAGTGGGATATGGGTTATTTTGCACTTCCTAAGGCTTCCACTAGATGTCAACCGTCTTTAGAACGTGGTTTGAGGCTGCTCATGTGAAGGGGGGCTGGATGGGAGATGTTTGAGTAAGGGGTCTGCCTACAGCCTCGTTCTCAGTCACGCGCTTTCACTTGAGAGGTTGCTCTCATTCCAGTGCATTTCTACAGACAATGGAATTCTCCGGTTGGAACATTATTGAACTTTTATGATAAAAACATCCTAAAGATTGATTCTATACTTAGTTTGACAAGTTTCTTCGACCTGTAATATAACTTTTTGAACGTTTCGTCCTAATGGACCAGATCGCGCTTTTGGATTGTTTACCAAATGCCCTAATAAAAGAAGCTATTGGACATAAATGGACATAAATGATGGACATTATCGAACAAAACAAGCATTTATTGTGGAACTGGGATTCCTGGGAGTGCATTCTGATGAAGATCATCAAAGGTAAGTGAATATTTCTAATGCTATTTATGAATAATGTTGACTACCCAACATGTCGGATATTTCTCTGGCTGGTTTGGGCTCTGAGCGCCGTTCTCAGATTATGCTTTTTCTGTAAAGTTTTTTAAAAATCTGACACAGCGGTTGCATTAAGGAGAAGTGGATCTGAAGTTTCATGTATAATAGCTGTATTTTCATCAACATTTATTATGAGTATTTCTGTGAATTCATGTGGCTCTCTGCAATATCACTGCATGTTTTGGAACTACTGAATCTAACACGCCAATGTAAACTAAGATGTTTGGATATAAATATGAACTTTACCGAACAAAACATACATGTATTGTGTAACATGAAGTCCTATGAGTGTCATCTGATGAAGATCATCAAAGGTTAGTGATTCATTTTATCTCTATTTGTGCTTTTTGTGACTCCTCTCTTTGGCGGGAAAAATGTCTGGGTTTTTCTGTGACTTGGTGGTGACCTAACATAATCGTTTGTGGAGCTTTCGCTGTAAAGCATTTTTGAAATCAGACACTGTGGCTGGATTAACAAGAATTTTATCTTTAAAATGGTGCCTAATACTTGTATGTTTGGAAATTTGATTTATAAGATTTCTGTTGATTTGTATTTGGCGCCCTGCAATTTTATTGGCTGTTGGCGAGGTGTTCCGCTAGGTTTTAATAGCTAAGAGCAATTCCTCAAGCAATAATTTTGCTAGGACTTGTATGGGAGTGGTCACCATCTGGTGATGTCATCAGGCAGGCCAAGACCCCATCCCAACAAAACAGGCTGAAATTTCAGGCAGACTTTTTTTCAAACAGCTCTTACACTAAAAGGAAAATATTATAATTTGTATGATTTCACAGTATTATTCCAACCTAATGGTGTGGAAATATATATAAAACACAGGAAATCAAATGTTTTACTAATTATCTGAGTGTTTGTGTGTGTGTAATTATCACTCACCTGTTGATGTCAATGGAGCAGCCACACATTCATAGATTGTACCAGGCAATAATTTCATACGGTCCCATATCAATAGCAAGGGCTGTACAATAACTCACAACACACAATAGATAACTTTATCAAGCATGAAAACTTCCCCAGTGTCACTGCAGCTGAAGATGGTAAACATCACTCAGAGGCAAAATGCTACTTTGGTGTGTATGTGGACAGGCCATGTTGAGGGACTCTCTTTTTGTCAGAGGGGTCTTAATGAACCCCGGGGGAAGTGAATAAGGCCACCAGAGTTGTGGCCTCGGCAGAGATTTAGAGAAGGAGGGAGAGAGGGAAGGAAGGAAGCAAGGAAGGAAGGAAAGAGTGTGTCTAGATCAATAGTGGCTTCTCAGAATCATCTAATTTGATTGGAGAGATAGATGGGGAAGGCAGGGGAGAGCAAAGTGTACAAGGGTGTGGCCTCGCCTTTTTATGTATGTGTGTGAGTCAGAGAGATAGCTGATGGAGAAGTGCATGTTCTTTTTATGTATGTGTGTGAGTCAGAGAGATAGCTGATGGAGAAGTGCATGTTCTTTGGTGTTATTTGCAGGGCTCCAGCTAGGGCTATGTGTGTGCACATGCCAGCATTTCTACTGTAAATGAGACCATTCACTTTCTGTCAAGCAGGTTCATCTCCTAGATGAAATATGCAGCGGCATGTAGACCGAGTGCCATCCACCAAACATGATGTATGCTGATCCAAATCCAACTGTGAAATGATTGTCATCTTCTATAAACATCATCCTGAGTGAAATATGAAGCAGGGCGTTGTGGTTCATAAATCCTTCAGCTGCGAATGGATCTCATTTAACTGAGAGGAGATTTCTGTTCTCTGACATTCATGAATAGAGCCTGTTTAAGTCCAAATGGCACCATATTCCCTATGTAGGGTGCTACTTTGACCAGGGCCCATATGTATAGTATAGTGCACTATAAAGGGAATTGGATGCCATTTGGGATGCATCCTCTGTTTGAATAACTTGCTTCAGAGCAGAAAGGAGCATTGTTAAGGGCTTTTTCTAAAGGTACCATTCAACATAAGGTGACAACTACCAAATGCCAAATGGAGGAATGTGTGATATTACATTATATTGCATTTCGAAAAAGAAAGTCTATGGATTCCAATGTGCAGCTGTAAGAAAGTCTGGTAAATATGGATGGGGCTTTTGTTCACAGAACGACACTGTGAACCTGCCTCCCAGGACACCAAACTCTGTGTTTATATTTGTATGTGTGAAACCGCAGAGAAAGACAAACTCATGAATACAACTAAGTGTTTGTGTGGATTATTGTGATGGAGGATGGTGGCCTTTAAAAGACAAGAAACGGAACGAGAGAGAGAGAGAGAGAGAGAGAGAGAGAGAGAGAGAGAGAGAGAGAGAGAGAGAGAGAGAGAGAGAGAGAGAGAGAGAGAGAGAGAGAGAGAGAGAGAGAGAGAGAGAGAGAGAGAGAGAGAGAGAGAGAGAGAGAGAGAGAGAGACCCACTTTGCTCTTTCCAATATTTGTATTACTGTATAAACAGGAACCGATTATGTAGTATATCCCAATATCCATACTAACACAGTACTCAGTATGCACACTACTGTAAGTGGTGTATCACCAAAGATATCTGAACTCATACATGCTCTTAGCATTGGCAGTTGTGAATCATTAATATGACTCATTTCACTTCTTCCTTCAGTTCCAGTTGTTTTCATGTAGAAAGGTGTTACTTACTTTGATTCTATGGCTGAGTGGGTTCCTTCAGATGAGCTGTCCACAGACCAATACAGGCTAAAGTTAACCAGAGGAGTTTGGAGCCTACACAGTGTACCCCGGAGAGTGTTAGCTTTCTGATTGTCAAAAGCCAAAAGCCCTGTCCAGAAACAACCCCTAGCTCTTGTGGAGATCTGAAGGAATCACATAGGTATAATCAATATGGTCATACAGTAGCTCCATCTTGCAGTCTTGATTGGCTGAGTGGAGTTTTCATTATGTGGCTTATAGCTTTCCAATCCTTACACAAGTGCCTTGAAGTTAGGGGCTAGGAGTTGTTATTGCATTCAGCCAATGTGACACAACCATAGGTGAACCTATTACTCCCTGGCCATGGACAATGGACATACATGTATATACACTGCTCAAAAAAATAAAGGGAACACTTAAACAACACAATGTAACTCCAAGTCAATCACACTTCTGTGAAATCAAACTGTCCACTTAGGAAGCAACACTGATTGACAATAAATTTCACATGCTGTTGTGCAAATGGAATAGACAACAGGTGGAAATTATAAGCAATTAGCAAGACACCCCCAATAAAGGAGTGGTTCTGCAGGTGGTGACCACAGACCACTTCTCAGTTCCTATGCTTCCTGGCTGATGTTTTGGTCACTTTTGAATGCTGGCGGTGCTTTCACTCTAGTGGTAGCATGAGACGGAGTCTACAACCCACACAAGTGGCTCAGGTAGTGCAGCTCATCCAGGATGGCACATCAATGCGAGCTGTGGCAAGAAGGTTTGCTGTGTCTGTCAGCGTAGTGTCCAGAGCATGGAGGCGCTACCAGGAGACAGGCCAGTACATCAGGAGACGTGGAGGAGGCCGTAGGAGGGCAACAACCCAGCAGCAGGACCGCTACCTCCGCCTTTGTGCAAGAAGGAGCAGGAGGAGCAGTGCCAGAGCCCTGCAAAATGACCTCCAGCAGGCCACAAATGTGCATGTGTCTGCTTAAACGGTCAGAAACAGACTCCATGAGGGTGGTATCAGGGCCCGACGTCCACAGGTGGGGGTTGTGCTTACAGCCCAACACCGTGCAGGACGTTTGGCATTTGCCAGAGAACACCAAGATTGGCAAATTCGCCACTGGCGCCCTGTGCTCTTCACAGATGAAAGCAGGTTCACACTGAGCACATGTGACAGACGTGACAGTCTGGAGACGCCGTGGAGAACGTTCTGCTGCCTGCAACATCCTCCAGCATGACCGGTTTGACGGTGGGTCAGTCATGGTGTGGGGTGGCATTTCTTTGGGGGGCCGCACAGCCTTCCATGGGCTCGCCAGAGGTAGCCTGACTGCCATTAGGTACCGAGATGAGATCCTCAGACCCCTTGTGAGACCATATGCTGGTGCGGTTGGCCCTGGGTTCCTCCTAATGCAAGACAATGCTAGACCTCATGTGGCTGGAGTGTGTCAGCAGTTCCTGCAAGAGAAAGGCATTGATGCTATGGACTGGCCTGCCCGTTCCTCAGACCTGAATCCAATTGAGCACATCTGGGACATCATGTCTCGCTCCATCCACCAACGCCACGTTGCACCACAGACTGTCCAGGAGTTGGCCCTCAGGAGACCATCCGCCACCTCATCAGGAGCATGCCCAGGTGTTGTAGGGAGGTCATTCAGGCACGTGGAGGCCACACACACTACTGATCCTCATTTTGACTTGTTTTAAGGACATTACATCAAAGTTGGATCAGCCTGTAGTGTGGTTTTCCACTTTAATTTTGAGTGTGACTCCAAATCCAGACCTCCATGGGTTGATACATTTGATTTCCATTGATCATTTTTGTGTGATTTTGTTGTCAGCACATTCAACTATGTAAAGTATTTAATAAGAATATTTCATTCATTCAGATCTAGGATGTGTTATTTTAGTGTTCGCTTTATTTTTTTGAGGGATGTGGGAAAAGACAGCTTTAGAAACAAACACATGAACCTACCTTCTTTATCCACTATCAACCCTTCCTGAAACATACTGGTGAAACACAGCATGCTTTTATTTTACTGTCATTCTGTATGTCTGTTATGTCCAGTGTGAGAAGAAACTGTCTGTGGAATATCAATGATGAGACAATATGAACTCTATGTCAATCTGTGATGTTCACCACTGAAATGACATGCATCTAATTACAATGCCATGCTATTGCTAACCCCTCACAGGCTGCATAAATCCTGAGAGAGAGAGAGAGAGAGAGAGAGAGAGAGAGAGAGAGAGAGAGAGAGAGAGAGAGAGAGAGAGAGACCCTAAATAACCTGTTCAATGTTATAGCTGCCATCACGGGCCTTTACCAGGCAAACTGCCCCAAATCTACTCCTACAAAGAGTAATCCCAGTGGGTCTTCAGAAGTGCTGTCCTCTGTTTGTGTGCAGCCATGCATGTGTGTGAGTGTCTGTTTGCAGAAAAGACCATCTCTGTTCCATGTCCCTGGGTATTTGATCCATCATGTATGGAGCACTGACCTGGAACTTGTGAACTTGTGACATGAAAATCACTTGAGGGTGGAGAACGTTTAGAGGGACAATGTGACGTTGCCTCAAAGGGAACGCCACAAGTGAATTGATGTTGACCCTGACTCTGTTGTGTGGGACATGGTTCTCTGTGTGTGTCAGCCTGGTGTGTACTCACATTGTGCCAGGATGCCAGACAGGGCGGTCTTGAACTTGTCCTTGGCCACCTCCAACTCCTTCTCGTGGGCGGCCTTCTGACTCATCAGCTGGCGGATGTGGCTGTTGGACGACTGGATCATGGAGTAGAAGTTGTTGGCGTTACGACGGTTCACCTCACCGCGTTCCACCCAGGTCAGCAGCACGTGCACCGCCTCCGCAAACGCTGCCTCATCTGAGGAGAGGGTTAAAGGAAAGTTTGCACAAAACGATCTCCACAAACTAACAACGTTGATAAATAATATCCTCATTAAATGTTCTTATTTCAAACATATTTAACTACAGTATACTGAACAAAAATATAAAAACAAAAATTTCAAATATTTTACTGAATTACAGTTTATAGAAGGAAATCAGTCAATTTAAATAAATACATTAGGCCCTAATCTATGGATTTCACATGACTGGGCAGGGGCACAGCCATGGATGGGCCTGGGAGGGCATAGGCCCATCCACTGGGGAGCCAGGTCCAGCCAATCAGAATGAGTTCTTTATTACAGACAAAAATATTCTTCACCGCACGTGGCCTGTAGTTGTGAGGCCGGTTGGATGTACTGCCAAATTCTCTTAAACGACGTTGGAGGCGGCTTATGGCAACAGCTCTGGTGGACATTCCTGCAGTCAGCATGCCAATTGCACTCTCCCTCAAAACTTGAGACATCTGTGGCATTGTGTTGTGTGACAAAACTACTCATTTTCGAGTGGCCTTTTATTGTCTCCAGTACAAGGTTTAAACAGCTTCTTGATATACCATACCTGTCAGGTGGATGGATTATCTTGGCAAAGGAGAAATGCTCACTAACAGGGATGTAAACAAATTTGTGCACGAAATTGTAGAGAAATAAGCTTTTCTTTTGCGTATGGAACATTTCTGGGATCTTTTATTTCAGCTCATGAAACATAGGACCAACACTTTACATGTTGCGTTTATATTTTTGTTTTGTATAGTTGAAACTAGTTCAAACTTTATACTCACAGGCAGAACTTTAAAGCTCTTTCTAACTTTGGGGAAAACTTTAGAGGAAAAACATCATGCTGGTATTTGTTGAGGGGTAGCTAGCTAGATAGTTACCGGAGTCCGATTTGCAGTAGTGTTGCTTAGCTTGGGATCTGTTTGGTTTAACTACCCATAAGGAGTCAACTTCACTGAATGTAACAAATGTATATAATTACTGCTTTGATTATAATCACATCACAATGCATACATTTCACCAAAGCTTTTTAAAAGGATGACATAACACTGATGGTCATGTTACGCATGGAATCACTTGAAGAGTGACTAGCAAGGATGGAGAGTGGACAACAGGATCATGAAACATCAAGTTACCTCTTCTTGGAACAGTTGCTGCCACTCAAGCAGTAGAAATTGTTACAAACAATGTTAAAAAACAGAATAGCACGGTTGGTTAAGAGCCCATAAAACGATACGATACAATACCATACATATACAGTGGGCTCCAAAATTACTGGCACCCTGACTGGCAATGCACAAACAATACTTAAAAAATATAAACAATATAATTATAGAGAGAAACTCAAAATACCAACATGTGAGAAATACTGTACTTTATTAATGTTTCAATGGAACCAACCAAAATCATACAATTATTTAATACTAAACACATTTCACCAAAATCAAGGTTTCATAATTATTGGCACTCCTCATTTAGTACTTAGTGCAACCACCTCTGGCAAGGATAACATCATGGAGTCTTTTCCTGTAATGTTTGACAAGGTTAAGGAACACATTTGGAGGGATTTTGGATCATTAGCCTATGCAGATCCTTTCAAGATCCTTCACATTCTTGGGTTTCCGCTTATCAACTGCCCTCTTCAACTTATCCCACAGGTTTTCAATTGGATTGAGGCCCAGTGACTGAGATGGCCATGGCAGAACATTGATTTTGTTGTCACAGAACCATTTCTGTGTGGATCTTGAGGTATGTTTTGGGCCATTGTCTTGTTGGAAAGTCCACCTATGGCCAAGTCCCAGCCTTCTGGCAAAGGCAACCAGATTGTCAGCCAAAATTGCCTGATATTTAACCAGTGCCCCTGGACCTCCGGAATTAAAATAACCCCAAAACATCACTGACCCACCATCATATTTCACTGTGGGTATGAGGTGCCTCTCCTTGTATGCATCTCTGTTTCGACACCAAACATGCCCATGCTGTATCTGACCAAAATGTTCAATTTTGGTCTCATCTGACCAGAGCACCTTGTTCCAAGTCATAATTTCAATGACGTTTGTCAAACTCCAAACGCTTGCGTCTGTGTCTTGGAGTCAGAAATGGATTTATTCTGGCAACCCTTCCAAAGAGCCTGTGGTTGTAGAGGTGGCGTCTGATGGTACTTTTTGAAACCTGGTGACCCCAAGATGTCTCCAATGCCTGCAATTCTTTCACAGTGATTCTTGGGGATTTTGTTGGTTCTCTCACTATCCTCCTCCCTATCCTGGGGGAAAAATGCATTTGTTGCAAGATCAAATCCCGAGCTGACAAGGTAAAAATCTGTCGTTCTGCCACTGAACAGGGCAGTTAACCCACTGTTCCTAGGTCGTCATTGAAAATAAGAATTTGTTCTTAACTGACTTGCCTAGTAAAATAAAATTGTGAAACCTTGATTTGGAGGACATTGATTTATAATTAAATCAATACATGATTTTGGTGGGTTCCATTGAAATGTTAATAAAGTACAGTATTTCTCTCATGTTGGTATTTTTAGTTTATCTCTATAATTATATTGTTTATATTTTTTTAAGTATTGTTTGTGCATTGCCAGTCAGGGGTGCCAGTAATTTTGGAGCCCACTGTAGCTAAGTTATTAAAAGCTAGCCTGGTTCTGTTAGATAAGGAAAGATTTATAAGATTATAAGAATTAATAAAAAAGCCTGTTAGCCTTGAAATAGGCAAGGTGATTCTGCATAAACAGTACATTGTTAGCAAGCCAGCTAGCTTAGCTAGCTACAGTATATTTACAAATACCCTAGCCGCTAACTAGTCAAAACCAATTCCCATAGGCCCGTTTTCTACTTCTTGATCATAAAACAATGAATGATGTATCTGTCCTAAACTCAATAAGCTCTACTTTCTATGAACACAATATTTTGTTACAGTAGTGTTATCTTAACAAAATAAAATGGAACCTGCTTGAGTGCCATCTTAGTCAGTTAATGGGGCTTTCTTTAGCCTGAAATGCATTGTTGTCCCTTGTATACATGAGGTCCACAAAGCCTCTTCATTGACACACACACACTTTGTTTTCCCCATATCAAACAGTCTCCACCCCCTCGTACCTTTGACCCTGTTTAACCTGATTGTCGGCCTGTCTGCCTCGCCACACCCTCTTATGAAAACCCCCAACCACCCGCATACACACTCATACACACACGACAGCAATGAGGAAATACCATTCCAATCCTCCCTGAAAGATTACGTATCGTCTCTAATACCTGCATTAGGTAAAGCTGCTGAAAGGAATCTAAGTGTAGATTTATGTTGCTTTTGTTTTACTTTAATTTTTTCATTTATAAAGTCAAATTTGTTTCATTTTTGTGAAAGTGAGAGTTATAGTATATTGTTCGATGGAGTTGCCCTGACACAGCCTTTGATACGCACACATACGCTCACACCACGGCACACAGCTTTGAAACAGCGATGGCGACCAGCAATCTCTCTCCCCTAGAAGAGGTCTTGTCGTGTCCTGTGTGCTGTGACATCTCCAAGGAACCTGTCATTCTTGCCTGTGGCCACAGCTTCTGTAAGGCCTGCCTGGAGGAGGCCTGGAGGTCAGGAGGGTCCCAGAACTGTCCTGTCTGCAGACGGAGGTCCTCTAGAGACCATCCTTGCCAACCTAATCCAGTCTTAATAAGATATGCCCCATAGTAAAAAACAACAACATTGTATCATGACCCTGATTCGTCTTTGGTTGTGTCTCCAACAGGAGGAGATAAATACCCCACTGAAGGTGTTGCATGAGAAATTGGACTCTTACACTGAATACAAATATACAAGTGAAAAGATGGTTGATCACATCAAGACCCAGGCTCAACAGACAGAGAGGATGATAAAGGAGGAGTTTGAGAAGCTGCACCAGTTCCTTAGAGAGGAGGAGGAGGCCAGGCTAGCCAGGCTGAGGGAGGAAGAGGAGAAGAATAGAGGAATGGAGGAGAGGATTGAAGGAATGAGTAAAGTGATGTCATCTCTGTCAGACACCATCAAGTACATAGCTTCCAACTTCTCCTCTATTGTAATGACCTGAAATGCCTGCAGAGCTTTAAGACAATATGTGAAAGAGCACTGAACACACCTAAAGATCCAGAGGTGTCAGGAGTGCTGATAGACTGGTCAAACACCTAGGCAACCTAAAATTCAGAGTCTGGGAGAAAATGCAGGGGATTATACGATACACTCCGGTGGTTGTGGACCCAAACACTGCACACCCCACTCTCGATCCTGTCTGAGGATCTGACCAGTCTAAAAATGGATGGAGGGAGGCAGGAGCTTCGCAACAACCCAGAAAGGTTTCAAAAATACTTTATCATCCTGGGCTCTGAGGGTCAGTACGTCACTGCTGGGAGGTGGATGTTGGAGACAATGACAACTGGATGATTGGAGTGGCCAGAGAGTCTGTCCTAAGAAAGGAAGTAGTCAGAGCATCCACAATAGATGGATTCTGGTGTGTAATCTTACGTGATGGTAAATACATACCTTCGCAACATTATTTAAAGATCCAGAGGATCGGCGGGGAAGGACAAGTATCCTTTACTGATACTGTGAGAAACAAACACATCCACAATTATCAACACAGATTTACTGAAAGGATGTTTCCTTACTTCTATATGGGGGAAAGCCCCACTCTTCAGATTTGACCAGCTAAGGTTTCTGTAACAGGATTAAACAGGATTAAACAGTAGTCTAATTTAAGATAGTATGAGCACAAGAGAACAGCCAGAGATGTTGTTTCCTTAAAAAAAATTAAAATAGCGCTTCTGTGACATAATATTTTACTCAATTTGTGACTTTCTAGAGCAGGGATCAGCAACTAGATTCAGCCATGGTCCGATTTTTTCATGAGCGGATGGTTAGGGGGCCGGAACATAATTAGAAATAATTTGTAGACTGCAAATTGACCGCAAAATGCCCAAACAGATATAATGTTTGACTAAAACATCATAATTTCTAACCTTGAATACGATCACGTGTCTCTCTATTATGCGTGGGAATACTTCGGAACAGATTTCTTAAATTAAAATCACTTGGAGCTGATTTCCTGGTGTTTTAAAAGTATTTTATGTCCAAAAATTATTATTATTTTGCTCAGAAAACCTGGGGGAGAGGGATAAATCCACAATGGGGAACCCTGATCTGGAGTTTAGGACAAATACACCATGTTTGAGAAGAAGAAAACATATTGTAACAATGTGCGGAAGCAAGTTCAGGGAGTAAATACATTTAATAAATAAATGAACAAAACAAGAAACACCAACAGCGCACCGACATGAAACAGGAATAATGACGACTGGGCAAGAAACCAAAGGGAGTGACATATAAAGGGCAGGTAATCAAGGAGGTGATGGAGTCCAGGTGAGTGTCATTATGTGCGTAAGGCTGGTGACAGGTGTGCGCCATTACGAGCAGCCTGGTGACCTCGAGGCCGGAGAGGGAGCACACGTGACACATATGGGAATTGCTTTTTGGCTTACCGGCTAAAATATTGTTCAATATTAGCTAGCTAGCTAATCTAGCTGGCTTGCTATCAATGTATTTTTTATGCCGGATAGCCTTGCATATTTCAAGGGTAACAGGCTTACTTATTAATTTTGTAAAACAGATGACCTGCGTCTCCAAAACCTTTTGTCACGCCCTGACCATAGTTTGCTTTGTATGTTTATATGTTTTGTTTGGTCAGGGTGTGATCTGAGTGGGCATTCTATGTTGTATGTCTAGTTTGTCTGTTTCTGTGTTTGGCCTGATATGGTTCTCAATCAGAGGCAGGTGTTAGTCGTTGTCTCTGATTGGGAACCATATTTAGGTAGCCTGTTTTGTCATTGTGGGGTGTGGGTGATTGTCTATGTGTTAGTTGCCTGTGTCTGCACTGTTATATATAGCGTCACGTTCATTTTGTTGTTTTGTATTAGTTTGGTTAGTGTTTCTTCTTAAATAAATAGAAGAATGTATTCACTTTACGCTGCGCCTTGGTCCTCCTCTCTTCCACATTACGATGAACGTGACACCTTTTCAGCTGTGTCTTTTATTATCTAACAGAACTAGGCTAGCTATTATTAACTTAGCTAGCTGTATGGACCTCATGTCCGAAGCCTGTTACACCCAATGCCATACGTTCATGGACACGTTATGAATGATCAAAGGTGTGTCACTTTAACATTCAGAGCAGCACTGGAGAAAATACATTTACAATGGAAGGAGACTTCTTTTATGAAGGTTCCATTAACTAGAGACCAGTGAACGAATGGAAGCAATGTGACGATCATGTTTCAGGGAGGGAGGGAGCGGTAGGAAGGGAGGGGAAAGAAGGAAGGGAGGGAGGGGAAGGAAGGGTAAAGGAGAGGAGGGGAAGGGAGGAAGGGAGGGGTAGGGAATGTGTGAGAGACTGAAAAGAAGACAGAATGGAAGATAACGACAACAAATGGAGAAAGAGTTGAGGTGTTTCTGATTCCCCCCCCCCCCACACATACACAGACAAACACACACAGACAGGTCTGTCAGATGATTTGCATGAATAATCCATCACTGCTTTCAATATTAAACCAAGCTGTCATAACGTGTCATAACCAGAGGTCCCTGAGGTGTTCGTCTGTATCTATAGAATGATGTAGGTTTCCAGGCTCTCCACAGTCACTAGTCCTCCCTACCAACTACAGGTCCATTATCAATACACATACAATATCTACACTTGTCAATCACTGACAATGACCAGGGCCCAATAGAATATCATATTTGGACAAAATTAGCGTTAAGCTGTGAGGCTGTGGCATCTGATATACATTATCACTTACAATGTCCTATAATCCATCTATACAGCTAAGGAGCTAAGTGTCTTATCAAAATATATAATGCATCTATACAGCTAGGGAGGTAAGTGTCTTATCAAAATATATAATGCATCTATACAGCTAGGAAGCTAAGTGTCTTATCAAAATATATAATGCATCTATACAGCTAGGGAGCTAAGTGTCTTATCAAAATATATAATGCATCTATACAGCTAGGAAGCTAAGTGTCTTATCAAAATATATAATGCATCTTTACAGCTAGGGAGCTAAGTGTCGTATCAAAATATATAATGCATCTATACAGCTAGGGAGCTAAGTGTCTTATCAAAATATATAATGCATCTATACAGCTAGGGAGCTAAGTGTCTTATCAAAATATATAATGCATCTATACAGCTAGGGAGCTAAGTGTCTTATCAAAATGTATAATGCATCTATACAGCTAGGGAGCTAAGTGTCTTATCAAAATGTATAATGCATCTATACAGCTAGGGAGGTACAGTGGGGCAAAAAAGTATTTAGTCAGCCACCAATTGTGCAAGTTCTCCCACTTAAAAAGATGAGAGAGGCCTGTAATTTTCATCATAGGTACACTTCAACTATGACAGACAAAATGAAGAAAAGAAACCCAGAAAATCACATTGTAGGATTTTTTATGAATTTATTTGCAAATTATGGTGGAAAATAAGTATTTGGTCAATAACAAAAGTTTATCTCAATACTTTGTACCCTTTGTGGGCAATGACAGAGGTCAAACGTTTTCTGTAAGTCTTCACAAGGTTTTCACACACTGTTGCTGGTATTTTGGCCCATTCCTCCATGCAGATCTCCTCTAGAGCAGTGATGTTTTGGGGCAGTTGCTGGGCAACACGGACTTTCAACTCCCTCCAAAGATTTTCTATGGGGTTGAGATCTGGAGACTGGGTAGGCCACTCCAGGACCTTGTTTGGGATCATTGTCATGCTGAAAGACCCAGCCACGTTTCATCTTCAATGCCCTTGCTTATTCAAAAGGGCTTATTCAAAATACAGAGACTTGTGGATAGGTTTTAACTTCCTACGGCTTCCACTAGATGTCAGCAATCAACAGAACTAAGTCTGATGACTCTAATGTGAAGGGGGGTCGAATGAGACAGAATTTAGTATGAGGTCCCATGAGGTGACCATGCATTCAACACGTGCGTTCACGTGAGAGGCAGTTGTGTTCCATCTCTCAATTGAAGTCGTTATAGTTCTCCGGTTGGAACGTTATTCAAGATGTATGTTAACTACATTCTAAAGATTGATTCAGTACATCGTTTGCCATGTTTCTACTGACTGTAACGGAACGTTTGGACATTTCGTCACGTTATAGTGGTCGCGCTTTGAGACTTTGGTTAGGGTTTTGGTAAACAATTCGAAAGTAGCTAATTTGACAGAAATAACGGACATGAACGAACAAATCAAGCATTTATTGTGGACCTGGGATTCATAGGACTACATTCTGATGAATTCCTCAAAGGTAAGGAAACATTTATCATGTATTTTCTGGTTTCTGTTGAGTCCAACATGGTGGCTAATTTGGCTAATCACCTGAGCTCCGTCTCAGATTATTGCATGGTTTATATTTCCGTAAAGTTTTTTTGAAATCTGACACAGCGGTTGCATTAAGGAGAGGTATATCTATAATTCCATGTGTATATATGTATTATCATCTATATTTATGATGAGTATTTCTGTTGAAACGATGTGGCTATGCAAAGTCACTTGATGTTTTTGCAACTAGTGAATCTAGTCGCCCCAATGTAAACTCAGATTTTTTGATATAAATATGAATTTAATCAAACAAAACATGCATGTATTGTGTAACATGAAGTCCTATGAGTGTCATCTGATGAAAATAATCGAAGGTTAGTGATTAATTTGATCTCTATTCTGGTTTTTGTGAAGCTATATTTAGCTGGGAAAAATGGCTATGCTTATTGTGGTTTTGTGGTGACCTAACATAATCGTTTGTAGTGCTTTCGCTGAAAAGCCTATTTGAAATCGGACACTTTGGTGGGATTAACAACAAGATTACCTTTAAAATGATGTAAGACACATGAATGTCTGAGGAATTTTAATTATGAGATTTCTGTTTTTTGAATTTGGCGCTCTGCACTTCGACTGGCTGTTGTCATATCGGTCCCGTTACCGGGACTTCAGCCATAAGAAGTCAATGCTGATTGGGGGATAATGACTGTTTAGTTAAAATTACACTTTAGTGTCCAGGAAATACAACTTTGCCATCATTATGATGTCATCAATTTTACTTGAGAGAGATGCCAATGTTGCCATGAGCTAGCAAAGTTAGTCAGAAATAGCTAGAAATGCTAACATTAGCTAGCAACATTTTTGGTGCTGTCCCCACAATCTTAGTTAGCTAGCTAACATTATACTGAATTTAAAGTCAATCTGGCGACATAAATATTTGCCTCGTTTTGAAATGTCATTGTTTCCAAGCAACAGTATGTAATGCACTTTAGACAAAATCTTAATCAACACCTATTAAGACTGCATTAGTAGAATGTAGAATGCTCAGCTTGGCATCAGTCCTAAAATGAACATCCCAAACAATATTGTGATGAAACGTGCAACCTATGAATGTGTTGAGGATATGTGTGCATACTAAAATACCAGGCTGCTGCCTGGCTGGCAACTCATATTGTAAGGACAGACGCTGGAAGACGAGAAGCAAGTAAAGGGAGTGAACATTTAACAAATAACCGACATGAAACAAACAAGGACAGCGTCTGGACAGTGGAAACATAACGACAATAACGCTGACACCGGGAACAAACTGAGGAGCAGAGGGGCAATCAAAAAGGTAATGGCAGGTGAGTCCAATATTGCGCAGATGCGCTTAATGATGGTGACAGGTGTGCGTAATGATGGGCCGCCTGGAGCCCTCGAGCGCCACAGAGGGGGAGTGGGAGCAGGCGTGACAGTACCCCCCCCCCCCCTCTCTAGGGGCGCCACCTGGCGTCCCACCTGGGCGAGCCTGGCGCGCAGGTAGAGGCGTGGAAGCCCGATGAGCCGGCTGAAGCGTGGAAGCCTGACGAGCTAGCTGAGGCGTGGGAGCTTGATGAGCCGGCTGAGGCATGACGTGGGATGGGAGCCTGATGAGCCAGCTAAGGCGTGGGAGCCCAACGAGCCAGCTGAGGCACTGCCGGTTCCTCCGACAGCGGCACCCGGACCCGATGCCAGCAACAAAAACAAAAACAAAAATGTTTTTCCTGATGCCTCACATTGTGGTGTCAGCATTCTGTAAGGACAGATGCTGGGAGACGAGAAGCAAGTACAGGGAGTGAACATTTAATAAATAACATAAAACAAACAAGGACAGCGTCTGGACAGGGGAAACATAACCACAATAATGCTGACACAGGGAACAAACTGAGGAACAGACAGATATAGAGGGGCAATCAACAAAGAGTCCAGGTGAGTCCAATATTACGCAGATGTGTGTTATGATGGTGACAGTTGTGTGTAATGATGGGCCACCTGGCACCCTCGAGCGCCAGAGAGGGGGAGTGGGAGCAGGCGTGACACATATATCAGCTTCTCAGATAAACTGAATGTGGAGCAGCCACATTCATTACTAAGCCAGTTAAAGGTCACTGCTCTTCGTAATAGTTAATAGAGAAATTGTCAAGGTGTTAGGGCTAAGATAGCAGCAAGATTACCTCTTTTTGCCTCACTTTTCTACTGGAATCCTCACATTCACAAATATTTAAGTACAAGTTGTGGGAGTGGATATTTATGTACTTCAGCAGATTATAGTAGTCAAGCCTGTGTTTAAACACAAATGCATGTGCATGTGCACGCGCACGCGCATGCACACACACACACACAAACACACACACACACACACACACACACACACACACACACACATACACACACACACACACACACACACGCACAAAACCATCAGTCAAACACTCAGAGAAGATGGGGCTTTTGAGTCTACAGCTTCTTTAAACCCAGAGACAGATTCATACTCAGACGGATAGACAACATCAAGCTCTGCAGTGTATTAGGGAGATTTGTCAACCAAACTAAACCCAGAAGAGGACCACTGTGATAGACCAAGGAGTAGGGTTAGTTAGTGTTTGGGTATTGTGTTTCTTTGTTTGAGAGTCTGTCTCTGTATTGTTTCTGTCTGTACTGTGTGAATCTGCGAGTACTGCGTGAATCTGTGAGTACTGCGTGAATCTGTGAGTACTGCGGGAATCTGTGTGTACTGCGGGAATCTGTGTGTACTGAATGTGTGTATTCCCTGGGAAATTGAGCCCCACCTTTGATCTTGTCGCCCAGCTGGCTACACTCGTGGTCTGAGTAATGGACGATGGGTGGAGGGGAGGGGGGTCTGAAACGGTCCTCCTCCATCCTCCTGCGGTGTCTCTCCTCTCTGGCATACAGGCGCTGACGACACTCCCACTCATACAAGTCGTCTCTGGCCTGGGCAAAGTCCACATGGAGCCGCCCTGTGTCCTTCTTGTCTGTACTGGAGCCCAGACGCATACGGTAGCCTGGAGGGAGAGTACAGGGGGTTGAGGGGAGAGAGAGAGAGGGGGGGGGAGAGAGAGAGAGGGAGGGGAGAGAGAGAGAGAGGAGGGAGAGAGAGAGGGGGTTGAGGAGAGAGAGAGCGTTAGAACCAATTGGTAACATCACGAGTGACATTTCACTCTGCTAAACGTGCAGGTGCAGGGCGATAAAGCGCCGTAAATACCCACAAACCGCTTTCTATCAGACACCTGCATCTCTCTCCTGATTCCTGGCATCCTCCATTTGGGTTGAAACGATCTATCCATCCATCGCTCCCCATCCCTCTGAGGCTCTCCTCTTTTAAATCTGTTGGTTCCTCTGTCACAGCTGCATCCCAGCTAAAGTAGCTTTGTTGGGTTGGAGTAAACATCTTTCTGTTCTCTAAACTAATTCATAGAAAAGACTTAGAGACTAATTGGTCCTCTAGTGACACCCTAGCAAACCCATCTCTCTCTCTCTCTCTCTCTCTCTCTCTCTCTCTCTCTCTCTCTCTCTCTCTCTCTCTCTCTCTCTCTCTCTCTCTCTCTCTCTCTCTCTCTCTCTCTCTCTCTCTCTCTCTCTCTCTCTCTCTCTCTCTCTCTCTCTCTCTCTCTCTCTCTCTGCTTCCCTCTCTCTCTCTATCTCTCTTTCTGTCATCTCTCTTAGATATAGTCTAATAGAGGGAGTCTAATAGCTGGAGTCGAATAGCTGGAGTCTAATAGATGGTAGAATAGAGGGAGTCTAATAGAGGGGGTAAGAGATGGTCTAATAGATGGTCTAATAGAGGGGGTCTAATAGCTGGAGTCTAATAGCTGGAGTCTAATAGATGGTAGAATAGAGGGAGTCTAATAGACAGAGTCTAATAGAGGGAGTAAGAGATGGTCTAATAGAGGGAGTAAGAGATGTTCTAATAGATGGTCTAATAGACAGAGTCTAATAGAGGGAGTAAGAGATGGTCTAATAGATGGTCTAATAGACAGAGTCTAATAGAGGGAGTAAGAGATGGTCTAATAGATGGTCTAATAGACAGAGTCTAATAGAGGGAGTAAGAGATGGTCTAATAGAGGGAGTCTAATAGACAGAGTCTAATAGAGGGAGTAAGAGATGTTCTAATAGATGGTCTAATAGAGGGAGTAAGAGATGGTCTAATAGATGGTCTAATAGACAGAGTCTAATAGAGGGAGTAAGAGATGGTCTAATAGATGGTCTAATAGACAGAGTCTAATAGAGGGAGTAAGAGATGGTCTAATAGATGGTCTAATAGAGGGGGTCTAATAGACAGAGTCTAATAGAGGGAGTAAGAGATGGTCTAATAGATGGTCTAATAGATGGTCTAATAGATTGTCTAATAGATGGTCTAATAGAGGGAGTCTAATAGACAGAGTCTAATAGAGGGAGTAAGAGATGGAGTCTAATAGATGGTCTAATAGATGGTCTAATAGAGGGGGTCTAATAGATGGAGTCTAATAGCTGGAGTCTAATAGCTGGAGTCTAATAGAGGCAGTCTAATAGCTGGAGTCTAATAGATGGAGTCTAATAGATGGAGTCTAATAGCTGGAGTCTAATAGATGGAGTCTAATAGCTGGAGTCTAATAGATGGAGTCTAATAGCTGGAGTCTAATAGCTGGAGTCTAATAGATGGAGTCTAATAGCTGGAGTCTAATAGCTGGAGTCTAATAGCTGGAGTCTAATAGATGGAGTCTAATAGCTGGAGTCTAATAGATGGAGTCTAATAGATGGAGTCTAATAGCTGGAGTCTAATAGCTGGAGTCTAATAGCTGGAGTCTAATAGATGGAGTCTAATAGATGGAGTCTAATAGATGGAGTCTAATAGATGGAGTCTAATAGCTGAAGTCTAATAGCTGGAGTCTAATAGCTGAAGTCTAATAGCTGGAGTCTAATAGCTGGAGTCTAATAGATGAAGTCTAATAGATGGAGTCTAATAGATGAAGTCTAATAGATGGAGTCTAATAGATGGAGTCTAATAGATGGAGTCTAATAGCTGAAGTCTAATAGCTGGAGTCTAATAGCTGGAGTCTAATAGATGGAGTCTAATAGATGAAGTCTAATAGCTGGAGTCTAATAGCTGAAGTCTAATAGATGGAGTCTAATAGAGGGAGTAAGAGATGGAGTCTAATAGATGGTCTAATAGATGGTCTAATAGAGGGGGTCTAATAGATGGAGTCTAATAGCTGGAGTCTAATAGCTGGAGTCTAATAGATGGAGTCTAATAGCTGGAGTCTAATAGCTGGAGTCTAATAGCTGAAGTCTAATTAGATGGAGTTACATACTGGTAAGGGGATCTGGGACATGTATTCCAACACCTCTTGTTGTCTCCTCATTGACCAACATAGTTAAGGTCTCTGAATGAAGAGGTAGGATATTTATCACACAACACCTCTTGTTGTCTCCTCATTGACCAACATAGTTAAGGTCTCTGAATGAAGAGGTAGGATATTTATTACACAACACCTCTTGTTGTCTCCTCATTGACCAACATAGTTAAGGTCTCTGAATGAAGAGGGAGGATATTTATTACACAACACCTCTTGCTGTCTCCTCATTGACCAACATAGTTAAGGTCTCTGACTGAAGAGGGAAGACATTTATTCCACAATACAGCTTGAAGTTTAATAGAAAACGTAGGCAATATACCAGACAGGAAGAGGGCTCTGTCCACAGTGAACTCTTCGGCAAATCGGATATGGCAGAAGTTCTTCTTGCTCTTGCGGATGGCGATGATCTCACCCAACTGGCCGAACACCTCCACGATGAGTGCCTCAGTGGCGTTCTCTGGCAGACCACCCACAAACACAGTCTTACAGCCGGGAGGGCGATCCCTGATGGCCGGAAAGGGAAGGTCTAAGCAACATGAAGAGAGAAAAGAAGGAGATTTATTTAATTGGATGTATGAACACATTCAGGTCTGTACAAGGAAAGGAGAGAGGTAAATACATAGAACCCGCAATACACTATTAATACTCTGCTCTAGCTAGCTCAAACAGTTTATTGAGGTTTGTTTGATAACAGCTATGAAGCTGTCATTAGCTAATTAGTCTATGGCCGGTTAGCTAGCTAGCCTAATAGACTGTATCCAACTGATGATACCTACACATGCTGTTTCCCCTTTCAATCAAAAACAATGCTTGAAAAGGGCCATGTTGTTAGACACACTTATATTTAGATACCTACCCAGCTAGCACATTTAGTTCCCTGCACGTTGTTGGTATGTTTTGGTATCCCATTTTGGGATACCAAAAATTTACGTTTTTGGTATCCCATTGTATCTGGTAACAAAGCCATAAGTTTGGTGACCGGTAAAACGGAATGTTTTTTAAACGTTCTGAGAACAGAAGTGAACATTTCCTGGAGGTTTTATTAACATTCTGAGAACAGAAAATATATGTTATTTGAATGTAATTAAATAACGTTTTGAGAACATTCTCTAAATGTTGTGAATGTTTTGAACGAAATGTGATGGTTATTTGGATGTTTTTTAATAACTTCCTGAAAACTTTCAATAAATGTTTCAATAACACTCTAGTTTGGGTTAATGTTTTTGAAGTCAAAGCACAGATAGGACACATGGAAATTAATTTGCTGAGGCATTAATAATGCAAACACATTTCTTTTTTTATTGTGGCACAGCGTGAGTGAGATTCAAACCTACAGTATATTCTGCTCTCTATCCATGGAATTAGTCCACTGCACCACCAGGATGGAGATAGTATGTCATGTATTTTATAACTCATACAAAGCTGTTCATGTTAGTATATTCAAAAAGACCCAATTTCAAAGGAAACAAGCACTCAATAAGATCAATTAGTGGGTGCGACCAACACACCTGAACACACTTAACAAGATAGAGGATAGAGAGAGTTTTGTTGACACTGAGAAGAAGAATGTATATGCTTTTAAATAACATTCTTAGAACGTTCTCTAAACGTTATTAATGTTTTCTTGTTTTTTTATGGAGAGTTTTCTTAATATGCTGAAAACATTAAATGAGGAAACCTGCAGAAAACGTTATGCTGAAGTACTTAAATTCCCACAGAAGAATGTTTTTTCTTAGCGTTCTCTGAACTATTTGAGAACATTCCTAATATCAAACCAGTTGGAGAACATTCCTAGAACATGACCAAAAATGTAATTAAATGTAACCATGTTTGAACTTTCAGGAAATATTATTTTAAAGTAATGAAATACCAATAAAATAATTGTATTTTGTCAACTTCAATGCGCTGAGAATGTTCCAAAGCCAACCAACTATCCTGCACCATTCCCAGAACGTTGTGGGAACGTTGTATGCAAAATAACTACAGGACAACCATGCTCTCACCAAGGTCTAAGAAACATATGGTTCTCAGAACATTAGGTGTTAGCTGGGTAGCTAACCAGCCATGTTAAACAATGGAAGAGGCTTGCTAGCTAAGGTCAGCGTCATAAATGTTATTGTAAGTTGAGCCACTTTTAAAATTCAGCATCACTCTGTGAAGACAAATATAGTATTATTTCTAACAAACATATCTACATACAGCACACCTACTCATTCAAGGGTTATTTATTTTTACTATTTTCTACATTATAGAATAACAGAGAAGACATCAAAACTATGAAATAACACACATGGAATCATGTAGGATCCAAAAAAATCAAAATATATTTTGAGATTCTTCAAAGGAGCCACCCTTTGCCTTGATGATAATTTTGCATTTTCATTCTGTACATTTTGGTGAGTTTGGACATTTACAAGTGAATGTGAAGGAGAGAAATTGTGCAAATGAACAAAGTTTGGACACATGCTTGTCTGAACGAAGAACAGTACTGGCTATGGAGCAGCATGTGTACACGCCATGTCTGTGTGGAGTCTGGAGTCGCTAGGCTAACGGGCCTGCCTCCTCTGTTCAAAGAATAAGAAGGAGGAGCTGATGGGCCGAGAACAGAGAGGGGAAAAATAAACGTAAGGAAATCAAGATAGCAGCAGTGGCAGCTGTACAGATAACTCATCCAAAGTGCTTTGACACCACAGAAAGCTAATACTATGCTAATACTATATACGGTATACCGCCCAAGCCTAATTTTGACTATATTAGACCACACAGCTGCTAGGATGCACTTTCATGCTAGGTTTAGGACATTGTAATGAAGCTTATAGAGACCACAACTGATGTATAGAACAATCTTAAACTTATCTACTTTGGTGAAACCTCCAACACAATAAATTAATTTGACTTGGTGCAACAAAAAAAATTGGGACTTAAATCGCTTACCACATTTTCTATGTGGTTTCTTACTTCACAGAAATTATGATCTCTTCCAAAATATTTGGTAAAATTATACATGTTGTGTATGGTTTCCTAGAAACAAGGGGTGGCTCAACTTACCCTTTGGCTCAACTTACCCCACTCTTCCCTTCTTGAAAACACACCAAAAAAAAATTATATACTGTATATACACACACTACCGTTCAAAAGTTTGGGGTCACTTATAAATGGCCTTGTTTTTGAAAGAAAAGCACATGGTGTGTGGACTACATGCACAAACTAGTCCAATGAGCTTCCGATTTCCGGTGCGTTGACACACATGCATACCATGGAGGAGACATTGCTATAATTTTTATCAAATTTTAAAAAGGTTTAAAAGTTTGGGGTCACTTAGAAATGTCCTTGTTTTTGAAAGAAAAGCTATTTATTTGTCCATTAAATTAACATCAAATTCATCAGAAATACAGTGTAGACATTGTTAATGTTTTCTAATGATGAATTAGCCTTTTAAAATTATAAACTTGGATTAGCTAACACTACGTGCCACTGGAACACAGGAGTGATATTTGCTGATAATGGGCCTCTGTACACCTTTAAACTAGATATTCCATAAAAAAATTCAGCCGTTTCCAGCTACAAAAGTAATTTACAACATTAACAATGTCTACACTGTATTTCTGATCAATTTTATGTTATTTTAATGGACAAAAAAATTGCTTTTCTTTCAAAAACAAGGACATTTCCAAGTGACGCCAAACTTTTAAACGGTAGTGTATACAGTTGAAGTCGGAAGTTTACATACACCTTAGCCAAATATATTTAAACTCAGTTTTCACAATTCCTGACATTAAATCCAAGTAATAAATCCCTATCTTAGTTCAGTTAGGATCACCACTTTCTTTTAAGCGTGCATAATAGTAGAGAGAATGATTTATTTCAGCTTTTATTTCTTTCATCACATTCCCAGTGGGTCAGAAGTTTACATACACTCAATTCGTATTTGGTAGCATTGCCTTTAAATTGTTCAACTTGGATCAAATGTTTCGGGTAGCCTTCCACAAGCTTCCCACAATAAGTTGGGTGAATTTTGGCCCGTTCCTCCTGACAGAGCTGGTGTAACTGGGTCAGGTTTGTAGGCCTCCTTGCTTGCACACGCTTTTTCAGTTCTGCCCACAAATTTTCTATGGGATGGAGGTCAGGGCTTTGTGATGACCACTCCAATACCTTGACTTGGTTGTCCTTAAGCCATTTTGCCACAACTTTGGAAGTATGCTTGGGGTCATTGTCCATTTGGAAGACCCATTTGCGAGCAAGCTTTAACTTCCTGACTGATGTCTTGAGATGTTGCTTCAATATATCCACATAATTGTCCTACCTCATGATGCCATCTATTTTGTGATGTGCACCAGTCCCTCCTGCAGCACAGCACCCCCACAACATGATGCTGCCACCCCCGTGCTTCACGTTTGGGATGGTGTTCTTCGGCTTGCAAGCATCCCCCTTTTTCCTCCAAACATAATGATGGTCATTATGGCCAAACAGTTCTATTTTTGTTTCATCAGACCAGAGGACATTTCTCCAAAAGTATGATCTTTGTCCCCATGTGCAGTTGCAAACCTTAGTCTGTATTTTTTATTACGGTTTTGGAGCAGTGGCTTCTTCCTTGCTGAGCGGCCTTTCAGGTTATGTCGATATAGGACTTTACTGACTTTACTGACTTTACTGAAGACTCATCTCTTCAGTAGGTCATATGATTGAGTGTAGTCTGGCCCAGAAGTGTGAAGGTGAACGGAAAGGCTCTGGAGCAACGTACCGCCCTTGCTGTCTCTGCCTGGCCGGTTCCCCTCTCTCCACTGAGATTCTCTGCCTCTAACCCTATTACAGGGGCTGAGTCACTGGCTTACTGGTGCTCTTCCATGCCGTCCCTAGGAGGGGTGCGTCACTTGAGTGGGTTGAGTCGCTGATGTGATCTTCCTGTTTGATGACTCCTTGCTGTCCCCAGGCCACCTGGCCGTGCTGCTGCTCCAGTTTCAACTGTTCTGCCTGCGGCTATGGAACCCTGACCTGTTCACCGGACGTGCTACCTGTCCCAGACCTGCTGTTTTCAACTCTCTAGAGACCGCAGGAGCGGTAGAGATACTCTCTATGATCGGCTATGAAAAGCCAACTGACATTTACTCCTGCGGTTCTGACTTGTTGCACCCTCGACAACTATTGTGATTATTATTATTTGACCATGCTGGTCATTTATGAACATTTGAACATCTTGGCCATGTTCTGTTATAATCTCCACCCGGCACAGCCAGGAGAGGACTGGCCACCCCTCATAGCCTGGTTCCTCTCTAGGTTTCTTCCTAGGTTTTGGCCTTTCTAGAGTTTTTCCTAGCCACCGTGCTTCTACAATGGCATTGCTTGCTGTTTGGTGCTTTAGGCTGGGTTTCTGTACAGCACTTTGAGATATCAGCTGATGTAAGAAAGGCTATATAAATACATTTGATTTGATTTGACACATTTTACTGTGGATATAGATAATTATGTACCCGTTTCCTCCAGCGTCTTCATAAGGTCCTTTGCTGTTGATCTGGGTTTGATTTGCACTTTTCGCACCAAGGTATGTTCATCTCTGGGATACAGAACGCGTCTCCTTCCTGAGCGGTATGACGGCTGTGTGGTCACATGGTGTTTATACTATACTGTTGTTTGTACAGATGAATGTGGTACCTTCAGGCGTTTGAAAATTGCTCCCAAGGATGAACCAGACTTGTGGAGGTCTACAATTTTTTTTCTGTCTTGGCTGATTTCTTTAGATTTTCCCATAATGTCAAGCAAAGAGGCACTGAGTTTGAAGGTAAGCCTTGAAATACATCCACAGGTACACCCCCAATTGACTCAAATTATGTCAATTAGCCTTTCAGAAGCTTCTAAAGCCATGACATCATTTTCTGGCATTTTCCAAGCTGTTTAAAAGGCACAGTCAACTTAATGTATGATAACTTCTGACCCACTGGAACCCACTGGTATATAAGTTGACTTGCATTTAACTTCAGGTAGGTTTGGAGTATGAGTTATGGATAGGCCACTTTCTCACAGATCTCCTGTCAGGTTTTGGCCAAGACTGTTCGGGTTTTGGTCACTAGATGTCCCCATTGCACCTTTTTTGTACTTTTTTTTTTTTTTCTTGCTCTAATTATTGTTTGCACCTGTGGGTCGTTCCCTTGTTAGTATTTAAACCCTGTGTGTTCCTCAGTTCCTTGCTCAGTGTTTGTAAGTTAGCACCCAGCCCCAGCCCAAGCCTTGTTTTATACAGATATTTCTCTTGTTGGATTTTCCAGAGGTTCTCTGGTTTAGTTCTTGTGTATTATTTGAGTAGTCTTTTGAGGTTTGTTTTTCCCTGCTGTTTTTTACCACTTTGTGGAGTTTCTTTTGTATTTTGGAGGATTTCCATTTTGTGCCTCTTGGCTTTATTTTTGGACATTGTGGATTTAGTTTCTTTGCCTGAAGATTTTGTTCTTTAATTAAACCACCATCTCTAGTACTGCTGTGTCTGCCTCATCTTCTGGGTTCTGACGATTATTAGTGACTGTTTCTCGCACCGGGTCCTGACATCTCCAAGCGCAATTCGCTGCATTGTGTATCACACCAGCTATCCTCTGGGTTAGAAAAATAGGTCCATTGCTCTACACAGTCCTCGTCCTTGCCCTGATAACTATGAGGCTCCCCTCTCATCCAGTACCCTGTGGTCAGGGGAGTGCCATCCACAAATGTCCAGATCCCTTGTTCATCTCTGTGTCAGACCAATCCAGAATCCCTTGTTGATTAATTAATGGATAAATACCTGTTCTTCTCTGCTGTTTATGATCACCAGGTCTGCTCCTCTTCTTAGACAGTCCTGTCGACTCTCCGTCCACAATTTAGTCCCTTTAGAGATGTGGTACAACTTGCAGCTGAAATACCTCTATCCCAGTTGAGACTGTTGCTTTAGCATGGAGAGTTTTGTCTGGAGATGGTCCCTCTCTTTAGTCATGGCGTTGTTACTGCTCTGTAACTGGTCTCTCTCTGCTGTGGAGTTGGTTTTACAGTTTTTCTCATAACTGCCAAGAACACCATTATAGTAGAGACACAGGCCTGTGATCCGAGCAAGTAGGAGAACACACAGCAGCCCCAGACAAACTGCAGCAGCTCTGGAGTGACTCCTCTTCGAAGGGACATCGTTTATCTTGTTTCTGAAGTCATGAGATGTGATGTGTCGTGATTGGCATAGATAAAGACATCTTCATTATCTACACACTGTCTCAGTGATTCTACCTGACAGACTGAACAGTGTGGTAGCTGTATGGTGTGTCTGGGACTGTTTCCTGTCCATTGATGGTTAGTGACTAACATGTTTCCTTTCCACACACATACATTTCTGCAAGTTGACATTTATTGTCATGAGTCTTGTCCTGGAGGCAGACCTGGCTATAATGTAAAATATAATGAAAACAAAAATGTGCTTTTTGGTCTTAATTTAAGGTTAGACATTAGGGTTAGCAGTGTGGTTAAGGTTAGGGTTAGGTTTAAAATCAGATTTTATGACTTTGTGGGTGTGCCAGCTAGTGACCACTCTGCAAAACTGCCTCCAGAACAAGATTCATGATGAAAAACACTAACCTGCTACATTTCCTGGTAGATAGTGAGGCATAAACACCAATGCACTGGTAACTCTCTTACTGTGATGAGTGTTCATAGCAGGAAGGAGTGATGGGGGAGGAGCACACACACTTCAGCATGGTGTGATCCCTCACACACACTTCAGCAAACTGTGATCCATCACACACACTTCAGCACGCTGTGATCCCTCACACACACTTCAGCACGCTGTGATCCCTCACACACACTTCAGCACGCTGTGATCCCTCACACACACTTCAGCACGCTGTGATCCCTCACACACACTTCAGCACGCTGTGATCCCTCACACACACTTCAGCACGCTGTGATCCCTCACACACACTTCAGCACGCTGTGATCCCTCACACACACTTCAGCACGCTGTGATCCCTCACACACACTTCAGCACACTGTGATCCCTCACACACACACTTCACACCTGACCAAAGGACATCAGCAACACTGCAGCAAAGTTAATCTCAATACAGGGTCAAAATATATTTTTTTACGCTGATCTTAACTTTTTTTGCAAATTGGAGTGGGTCCAGGGTGTCTGGGATTATGGTGTTGATGTGAGTCATGACCAGCCTTTCAAAGCACTACATGGCTACAGATATGAGTGCTACGGGGCGATAGTCATTTAGACAGGTTACCTTAGTGTTTTTGGGCACAGGGACAATGGTGGTCTGCTTGAAACATGTAGGTATTACAGACTGAGTCAGGGAGAGGTTGAAAATGTCAGTGAATACACTTGCCAGCTGGTCAACACATGCTCTGAATTCGCGTCCTGGTAATCCGTCTGGCCCTGCGGGCTTGTAAATGTTAACCTGTTGAAGGGTTTTACTCACATTGGCTACAGAGAGCGTGATCACACAGTCGTCTGGAAGCAACCGGTGCACTCATGCATAGTTCAGTGTTGCTTGCCTCGGAGCGAGCATAGAAGGCATTTAGCTCATCTGATAGGCTTGCGTCAGTGGGCAGCTCGCGGCTGGGATTCCCTTTGTTAACCATGATAGTTTGCAAGCCCTGCCACATCCGACGAGTGTCAGAGTTGGTGTAGTAGGATTCTATCTTGGTAATGTATTGCTGTTTGATGGTTTGTCGTAGGGCGTAGTGGGATTACTTATAAACGTTCAGATTAGTGTCCCGCTCCTTGAAAGCAGCAGCTCTAGCTCAGTGCAGATGTTGCTCAGTGCAAATGTTGCTTAGTGCGAATGTTGCAGATGTACACCTGTTATTTACGAAGCATGTGACAAATACAATTTTATTTTGATTTAACAATTACTCACACAATTACACACACACACACACACACACACACACACACACACACACACACACACACACACACACACACACACACACACACACACACACACACACACACACACACACACACACACACGACCTGCCTAGGTTCTCCACTTCGTAGGGGATTTGAAGGGCATCTGTCCTCTTTCTCTTCAGTCCCATGTAATTATGGACAGACACTCTCATGCAGCCACTTCCTTTAGAAGTCTATTTTGCTGACTGAGATGTGAGGAGTGCTTTGTGAAAGAGCAGAGGCAGAGAGAGACGCAGGTTGGCATTTATTGGGATGACTCATGTACTGAAGGCAGCTCTGCAGGTAGCCACAAGATGGCACAGCCACAAAGTCTTAAAAACCCGATTTTAAACCTAACCCTAACCTTAACCACACTGCTAACCTTATGCCTGACCTTAACTTTAAATGACGACCAAAAAGCAAATATATATATAGCTAATTTTGACTTTGCAGCTGGCCCATCTAGTGGAAATCGCTCAGCTCTGCCTCCAGGACAAGATTCATCCCAAAATAACAACCTGCGAGAGAGACAGAAAAGGAGACAGAGAACGGAGAGAGAATCGGACGAATGAAAAATAGAGATAGAAAAGAGAAGATAGAGGGGGGCTGGATGGAGATGCACATTGACACACTCCTAGCCAGAGAGAGAGAGTGGGGCTGGATGGAGATGCACATTGACACACTCCTAGCCAGAGAGAGAGAGTGGGGCTGGATGGAGATGCACATTGACATGCTCCTAGACAGAGAGAGAGAGTGGGGCTGGATGGAGATGCACATTGACATGCTCCTAGCCAGAGAGAGAGAGTGGGGCTGGATGGAGATGCACATTGACATGCTCCTAGACAGAGAGAGAGAGGGGGGCTGGATGGAGATGCACATTGACATGCTCCTAGACAGAGAGAGAGAGTGGGGCTGGATGGAGATGCACATTGACATGCTCCTAGCCAGAGAGAGAGAGTGGGGCTGGATGGAGATGCACATTGACATGCTCCTAGCCAGAGAGAGAGAGTGGGGCTGGATGGAGATGCACATTGACATGCTCCTAGACAGAGAGAGAGAGTGGGGCTGGATGGAGATGCACATTGACATGCTCCTAGACAGAGAGAGAGAGGGGGCTGGATGGAGATGCACATTGACATGCTCCTAGACAGAGAGAGAGAGTGGGGCTGGATGGAGATGCACATTGACATGCTCCTAGACAGAGAGAGAGAGGGGGGCTGGATGGAGATGCACATTGACATGCTCCTAGACAGAGAGAGAGAGGGGGGCTGGATGGAGATGCACATTGACATGCTCCTAGCCAGAGAGAGAGAGTGGGGCTGGATGGAGATGCACATTGACATGCTCCTAGACAGAGAGAGAGAGTGGGGCTGGATGGAGATGCACATTGACATGCTCCTAGACAGAGAGAGAGAGGGGGCTGGATGGAGATGCACATTGACATGCTCCTAGACAGAGAGAGAGAGTGGGGCTGGATGGAGATGCACATTGACATGCTCCTAGACAGAGAGAGAGAGGGGGGCTGGATGGAGATGCACATTGACATGCTCCTAGACAGAGAGAGAGAGGGGGGCTGGATGGAGATGCACATTGACATGCTCCTAGCCAGAGAGAGAGAGTGGGGCTGGATGGAGATGCACATTGACATGCTCCTAGACAGAGAGAGAGAGGGGGCTGGATGGAGATGCACATTGACATGCTCCTAGACAGAGAGAGAGAGGGGGGCTGGATGGAGATGCACATTGACACACTCCTAGCCAGAGAGAGAGAGTGGGGCTGGATGGAGATGCACATTGACATGCTCCTAGACAGAGAGAGAGAGGGGGGCTGGATGGAGATGCACATTGACACACTCCTAGCCAGAGAGAGAGAGGGGGGCTGGATGGAGATGCACATTGACATGCTCCTAGACAGAGAGAGAGAGGGGGGCTGGATGGAGATGCACATTGACACACTCCTAGCCAGAGAGAGAGAGTGGGGCTGGATGGAGATGCACATTGACATGCTCCTAGACAGAGAGAGAGAGGGGGGCTGGATGGAGATGCACATTGACATGCTCCTAGACAGAGAGAGAGAGGGGGCTGGATGGAGATGCACATTTACATCCTCCGTGCCAGAGAGATAGAGAAAGAAAGAGAGTGAGACTGCGGGGCTTGTGTGTGAGAAAATACTGTTCTGCAGGGCTGTTGTTATTCAGATCAAGGTCAGTGTGAGGGGCTGTATGGTGTCAGGGTAGCCTGGAGGTCCTGCTCCCTGTGATGGCCACCATATGCAGCCTGTTGACCTGCTGCCATGGGGATGACAGGGCCACTGACTCACCAGGCTCCTCTAACCCTCACCTCACCTCACACACACACACACACACACACACACACACACACACACACACACACACACACACACACACACACACACACACACACACACACACACACACACACACACACACACACACACACACACACACACACACACACTTGTAGGATCTTTTTAGCTCCAGTTTGCTACAGCAGGAAAATAATCCTGCAGCAACAGGAAATGTGAATTATTATGTGGATTATAATTAAGTTTGAAATTTCAAAGTGGAAATTACAAATGTCTGAAGCGTTTTTAAAACCCCTAAGGGCCCGGGCTGGGTTTCTACTAAGCTAACATATGGAATTGTTTTATATACGAAGGATCATTTAGCTATTTGATTTGGAATTTTAGGACCCCCGTAGGTATCATGAAAATACGCTAGGCTACCTTCCGCCCTAATAAATAGTATTTCTCTGAAATAGGGGTTTATTAAAGACACCTCTCCTTTAAAACGCTCTGCCTTTCATGAGAAACCCAAGTGACAACGAGAGATGAATAGAGAGACAGGGAGCGGACTGAGAGATGAGAGAGAGAGGAAGGATTATTGGAGCAGAGACAAAAGAATGGGAGACAGAGGAAGTAGAGCAGGAGAACGTAGAGGTGTCAAGAAAGGATACATTCAGAGGACAGTGGAGGGAATAAGAGCAGAAGAAGATATGACCTGGCCCAAGTCTGAGAAAGGAAAGATGAAGTGGTTTAAGAGGAGAGATGAAGGGGTAAAGGAGGAGAGATGAAGGGGTAAAGGAGGAGAGATGAAGGAGTAAAGGAGGAGAGATGAAGGGGTAAAGGAGGAGAGATGAAGGGGTAAAGGAGGAGAGATGAAGGGGTAAAGGAGGAGATATGAAGAGGTAAAGGAGGAGATATGAAGAGGTAAAGGAGGAGAGATGAAGGGGTAAAGGAGGAGAGATGAAGGAGTAAAGGAGGAGAGATGAAGGAGTAAAGGAGGAGAGATGAAGGGGTAAAGGAGGAGAGATGAAGGGGTAAAGGAGGAGATATGAAGGGGTAAAGGAGGAGATATGAAGAGGTAAAAGAGGAGATATGAAGAGGTAAAGGAGGAGAGATGAAGGGGTAAAGGAGGAGAGATGAAGGGGTAAAGGAGGAGAGATGAAGGGGTAAAGGAGGAGAGATGAAGGAGTAAAGGAGGAGAGATGAAGGAGTAAAGGAGGAGAGATGAAGGGGTAAAGGAGGAGAGATGAAGGGGTAAAGGAGGAGATATGAAGAGGTAAAGGAGGAGAGATGAAGAGGTAAAGGAGGAGAGATGAAGAGGTAAAGGAGGAGAGATGAAGGGGTAAAGGAGGAGAGATGAAGGGGTAAAGGAGGAGAGATGAAGGGGTAAAGGAGGAGAGATGAAGGGATAAAGGAGGAGAGATGAAGAGGTAAAGGAGGAGATATGAAGAGGTAAAGGAGGAGAGATGAAGGGGTAAAGGAGGAGAGATGAAGGGGTAAAGGAGAAGAGATGAAGGAGTAAAGGAGGAGAGATGAAGGAGTAAAGGAGGAGAGATGAAGGGGTAAAGGAGGAGAGATGAAGGGGTAAAGGAGGAGATATGAAGAGGTAAAGGAGGAGATATGAAGAGGTAAAGGAGGAGAGATGAAGGGGTAAAGGAGGAGAGATGAAGGGGTAAAGGAGGAGATATGAAGAGGTAAAGGAGGAGAGATGAAGGAGTAAAGGAGGAGAGATGAAGGGGTAAAGGAGGAGAGATGAAGGGGTAAAGGAGGAGATATGAAGGGGTAAAGGAGGAGAGATGCAGGGGTAAAGGAGGAGAGATGAAGGGGTAAAGGAGGAGATATGAAGAGGTAAAGGAGGAGAGATGAAGGGGTAAAGGAGGAGAGATGAAGGGGTAAAGGAGGAGATATGAAGAGGTAAAGGAGGAGATATGAAGGGGTAAAGGAGGAGATATGAAGGGGTAAAGGAGGAGATATGAAGGGGTAAAGGAGGAGATATGAAGGGGTAAAGGAGGAGATATGAAGGGGTAAAGGAGGAGAGATGAAGGGGTAAAGGAGGAGATATGAAGGGGTAAAGGAGATGTGATGACTGAGAGCTTTCAGAAGTGCCTCTGACAGTTTATGACAGGGTGCCAGGCTGATGGTATTGTGTAATGTATGTATACTACAGCCCTAAATAACCAGCCCCAACCCCATCATCAGCCCTAACTAACCAGCCCCAACCCCATCCTCAGCCCTAACTAATCAGCACTAACCCCATCCTCAGCCCAAACTAATCAGCACTAACCCCATCCTCAGCCCTAACTAATCAGCACTAACCCCATCCTCAGCCCTATCTAACCAGCCCCAACCCCATCCTCAGCCCTAACTAACCAGCCCCAACCCTATCCTCAGCCCTATCTAACCAACCCCATCCTCAGCCCTAACTAACCAGCCCCAACCCCATCCTCAGCCCTATCTAACCAACCCCATCCTCAGCCCTAACTAACCAGCCCCAACCCCATCCTCAGCCCTAACTAACCAGCCCCAACCCCATCCTCAGCCCTAACTAATCAGTACTAACCCCATCCTCAGCCCAAACTAATCAGCACTAACCCCATCCTCAGCCCAAACTAATCAGCACTAACCCCATCCTCAGCCCAAACTAATCAGCACTAACCCCATCCTCAGCCCTAACTAACCAGCCCCAACCCCATAATCAGCCCTAACTAACCAACCCCATCCTCAGCCCTATCTAACCAACCCCATCCTCAGCCCTATCTAACCAGCCACAACCCCATCCTCAGCCCTAACTAACCAGCCACAACCCCATCCTCAGCCCTATCTAACCAGCCACAACCCCATCCTCAGCCCTATCTAACCAGCCCTAACCCCTTCCTCAGCCCTATCTAACCAGCCCCAACCCCATCCTCAGCCCTAACTAACCAGCCCCAACCCCATCCTCAGCCCTAACTAACCAGCCCCAACCCCATCCTCAGCCCTAACTAACCAGCCCCAACCCCATCCTCAGCCCTAACTAACCAGCCCCAACCCCATCCTCAGCCCTATCTAACCAGCCCTAACCCCATCCTCAGCCCTATCTAACCAACCCCATCCTCAGCCCTAACTAACCAGCCCCAACCCCATCCTCAGCCCTATCTAACCAGCCACAACCCCATCCTCAGCCCTATCTAACCAGCCCCAACCCCATCCTCAGCCCTAACTAACCAGCCCCAACCCCATCCTCAGCCCTAACTAATCAGCACTAACCCCATCCTCAGCCCTATCTAACCAGCCCCAACCCCATCCTCAGCCCTAACTAACCAGCCCCAACCCCATCCTCAGCCCTAACTAATCAGCACTAACCCCATCCTCAGCCCTATCTAACCAGCCCCAACCCCATCCTCAGCCCTAACTAACCAGCCCCAACCCCATCCTCAGCCCTAACTAACCAGCCCCAACCCCATCCTCAGCCCTAACTAATCAGCACTAACCCCATCCTCAGCCCTATCTAACCAGCACTAACCCCATCCTCAGCCCAAACTAACCAGCCCCAACCCCATCCTCAGCCCAAACTAATCAGCACTAACCCCATCCTCAGCCCAAACTAATCAGCACTAACCCCATCCTCAGCCCTAACTAACCAGCCCCAACCCCATCCTCAGCCCTAACTAATCAGCACTAACCCCATCCTCAGCCCAAACTAATTAGCACTAACCCCATCCTCAGCCCTAACTAACCAGCCCCAACCCCGGAATCAGCCCTAACTAACCAACCCCATCCTCAGCCCTATCTAACCAACCCCATCCTCAGCCCTATCTAACCAGCCACAACCCCATCCTCAGCCCTATCTAACTAGCCACAACCCCATCCTCAGCCCTATCTAACCAGCCCTAACCCCTTCCTCAGCCCTATCTAACCAGCCCCAACCCCATCCTCAGCCCTAACTAACCAGCCCCAACCCCATCATCAGCCCTAACTAACCAGCCCCCACCCTATCATCAGCCCTAACTAACCAGCCTCAACCCCATCCTCAGCCCTAACTAACCAGCCCCAACCCCATCCTCAGGCCCGCTCTGAAGATGGCGCCAATAGACATGGTCACCTGGTTCCTGGCTCCTAAGCGACTTTGTAGTATGTATTTTGTGTGTGTGTGTTATTTCTCACATTATTAGCTCAGAATGTTTTTTGCATTATTACATACAGACAGAAATATCTTTTGGATATTAGAGCAGAGGTAACTCACCAGCATTTTGACCAGAAATATGACTTTCCTGAATTGTATCCTTTGTTCGTACCCCCCAAGGCTATTCCACTTATCCCAGAGGCTGCTTCAAGACGCCGCAGGAGAGGAGGTATTCGGAGTAGACTTCTAGTCCTACTCAGGAGGCGTGCAAACCATCCACCGCTTCTGAGTATATTACTCGCTAATGCTCAGTCTCTGGACAATAAAGTAGACGAACTCAAGGCGATTTTTCCACAAGCATTTCTTGTGGAAGCAAAATGCTTGCTAAATATTTGTATGCAACCAATAAAATGTGATTTGATTTGATTTTAATGTAAAGTGGAACCCGGGTTCTAAGTTAAAAGACAAACAGGGTTCTAGAGGTAAAGACAAACAGGATTCTAAAGATATAGTGGAACATGGTTCTAAAGTTAAAGACAAACAGGATTCTGAAGGTAAAGTGGCACAGGGTTCTAAAGTTAAAGACAAACAGGATTCTGAAGGTAAAGTGGAGCAGGGTTCTAAAGTTAAAGACAAACAGGATTCTAAAGGTATAGTGGAACAGATTAAACAGGATTATAAATGTAAAGTGGAACAGGATTCTAGAGGTAAAGTTGAACAAGGCTGTAAAGGTAATGGGGAATATGGTGCTAAAGGTCAAGTGGAACAGGGTTCTAAAGGTAAAATGGAACAAGACTATAAAGTTAATATTGAATATTTTTTTGAAGGTAAAGTGGAACAGGGTTCTAAAGGTAAAATGGAACAAGACGACAAAGTTAATATTGAATATTTTTTTGAAGGTAAAGTGGAACAGAGTCATATGTAGATGATGTATAGGAGAGCAGTTTTAACCTTTTGTCAATAGGGGGAGCTGTTAACACTATTTTTTTTTTACATTTCCAAATTAAACTGCCTCGTACTCAATTCTTGCTCGTACAATATGCATATTATTATTACTATTGGATAGAAAACAATCTCTAGTTTCTAAAACCGTTTGAATTATGTCTGTGGGTGAACCAGAACTCTTTCTACAGCGAAAATCATGACAGGACATGCGAAGGTCAGAAAACTAGGCTCTGTTCTCAGATCAGTTTAAAGCTCTGTGTGTGCCCTATGGGTCGAAATGAACTGCACCCGCCTTCCCCTGGATGTCAGTAACCAATGAGAAGTGGAATGGAGTCTCTACGTATTTCTCAGAGTTTATAAAAGGCCATGGAGTGACATGTCCGTTCTTTTGGACGCTCGTCAAGGCGCAAGAGAGGACATCAGAATGGCATGCTCAAAAGCTCTCGTTATCGGCATAAGATATATCCGTCTGTGATTTAATTCGATATAGGTGTTAGAAACATCATAACGAAGTTATTTTAAACCGATTTATATCAGTTTATGCGAGTATATTGCTATTTTCGGAATTTTCGTAGTATTGCGCTTTGAGGATTTGGACATGTGTGTGCCACGTAGCTATTGTTAGCTGCTAGTTCCGAAGTTGAAGAGGACGTTTTACAACAAAGCAACGATTATTTTGGACAAAGGACAACTTGCCCAAGATTCTGATGGAAGCTCGTCCAAAAGTAAGAGCTATTTATGATTTTATTCCGTATTTATGTGGAAAAATGTAAACGCATTTGTCGGCCATTATTGCGGCACTAGTCTGGCTGTAACGCACACTGTATGTCTAGTAACGTTAATTTTAAAAAATCTAACTCAGCGGTTGCATTAATAACTAATGCATCTTTCATTAGCTGTCCAACCTGTATTTTTTTTGTCAATCTAATCGATAAATAATCGTAAACTTAGGTGCCTTTCCAAGATGGCGCCGGCCAGAATGCATGCCATGTTTTGACTGATTACATTGCATAACCACGATTTGTGATGCTAAATATGCACATTTTCGAACAAACTCTATATGCATTGTGTAATATGATGTTACAGGACTGTCATCTGAAGAATTCTGAGAAGGTTAGTGAAAAAATGTATATATTTTGGTGGTGATAACGTTATCGCTCTTTTTGCCTTGAATCAATGCTGGGGTGATGTTAGCTCATGTGGTATGCTAATATAACGATATATTGTGTTTTTCGCTGTAAAACACTTAGAAAATCTGAAATATTGTCTGGATTCACAAGATCTGTGTCTTTCAATTGCTGTACGCTGTACGCTGTGTATTTTTAAGAAATGTTTTATGATGAGTAATTAGGTAATACACGTTGCTCTCTGTAGTTATTCTAGTCGCTTTGGTGAGTTTTGTGATAGTGGCTGCAATGGTAAACTATGATTTATACCTGAAAAATGCACATTTTTCTAAAAAAACATATGCTATACCATAAATATGTTATCAGACTGTCATCTTATGAAGTTGTTTCTTGGTTAGTGGCTATATATATCTTTATTTAGTCGAATTAGTGATAGCTACTGATGGAGTAAAAAACTGGTGGAGTAAAAAAAGTGGTGTCTTTTGCTAACGTGGTTAGCTAATAGATTTACATATTGTGTCTTCCCTGTAAAACATTTTAAAAATCAGAAATGATGGCTGGATTCACAAGAAGTGTATCTTTCATCTGGTGTCTTGGACTTGTGATTTAATGATATTTAGATGCTAGTATTTACTTGTGACGCTATGCTAGGCTATGCTAGTCAGCTTTTTTACTGTGGGGGGTGCTCCCGGATCCGGGTTTGGGAGGAACTAGAAGTTAAAGGTAATGTGCACAGTGACTTTTCCTCATTTGATTTTCTCTCTACTTTGAGAGGTGTCATCCTGTGACAGCGCACACACTGAACACACACAGTGAAGACACACACTGAAGACACACAGTGAGCACACACAGTGAAGACAGATACTGAACACACACAGCGAAGGAAGACACATACCATGAAAACACACACAACATGAAAGCCTTGTGTGCTTAAGGGGTAGCGACTCCAGACTGTGTTCTGTTTATTGAAGGATCCTGGATTCCCAAAGCCACACAAGACAAAGAGCTTTGGTTTTAGTTTAGGCTGAAATTGATTCTTCCCAAATCTGACAAGTAAGTTTTCTTTGAAAAAGTCCCAAGACAGAAACTTTTCCCCGAGAGGAGATATTAAAGGAGCGATCCCAGTAAGTGTTTTTTCTCTGAGCGAGACAGTCTAAGGACAGTCTGAAGGTCAACGGAGACCTCAAAACACAAATATGAAGTGCATATCTTCATCTTAAAAAACACTTTTGGGGAGACTGGGGTTGGTTGTCTCATGGGTTGGTTGTCACAGTGTTAATTACTCCCAATATAAATGCCGTGTAATATTTTTTCGGTTAAAATGTTGCGGCGTCACTACAACCGGATGTCCCATAGGGCGGCGCACAATTGGCCCAGCATCAGTCGGGTTAGGATAGGGTTTGGCCGAAGGGGGGCTTTACATGGCTCATCGCGCTATAGCGACTCCTTGTGGCTGGCCAGGTGCCTGCAGGCTGACCCCAGTCATCAGTTGAACAGTGTTTCCTCTGACACATTGGTACAGCTAGCTTCCGGGACAAGCGAGCAGGTCTTAAGAAGCGCACCTTGGCGGGTCATGTTTTGGAGGATTTATGACTCGACCTTCGCCTCTCCTGAGCCCATTGGGGAGATGCAGAGATGAGACAAGATAGTAATCACAAAATTGGGGAGAATTCTTTTTTAAATGGGTAAATTCTTTGAAAGAACTCATCCAACTGGTCAATTCATGTCAGCATGCCAAAACATTGAGGTGTGTGTATATATATATACAGTTGAAGTTGGAAGTTTACATACACTTAGGTTGGAGTCATTAAAACTTAGGTTGGAGTCACTAAATCTCTTGTTAAAATTTAGTTTTGGCAAGTCGGTTAGGACATCTACTTTGTGCATGACACAAGTCATTTTTCCAACAATTGTTTACAGACAGATTATTTCACTTATAATTCACGGTATCACAATTCCAGTGGATCAGAAGTTTACATACACTGTTGACTGTGCCTTTAAACAGCTTGGAAAATGCCTGAAATTGATGTCATGGCTTTAGATGCTTCTGATAGGCTAATTGAAATAATTTGAGTCAATTGGAGGTGTACCTGTGATGTATTTCAAGGCCTACCTTCAAACTCAGTGCCTCTTTGCTTGACATCATGGGAAAATCTAAATAAATCAGACAAGACCTCAGAAAATAAATTGGAAACCTCCACAAGTCTGGTTCATCCTTGGGAGCAATTTCCAAATGCCTGAAGGTACCACGTTCATCTGTACAAACAATAGTACCCAAGTATAAACACCATGGGACCACGCAGCCATCATACCGCTCAGGAAGGAGACGCGTTCCATCTCCTAGAGATGAACGTACTTTGGTGCGAAAAGTGCAAATCAATCCCAGAACAACAGCAAAGGACCTTGTGAAGATGCTGGAGGAAACAGGTACAAAAGTATCTATATCCACAGTAAAACAGGTCCTATATCGACATAACCTGAAATGCCGCTCAGCAAGGAAGAAGCCACTGCTCCAAAACCGTAATAAAAAAGCCAGATTACAGTTTGCAACTGCACATGGGGACAAATATCGTACTTTTTGGAGAAATGTCCTCTGGTCTGATGAAACAAAAATATAACTTTTTGGCCATAATGACCATCGTTATGTTTGGAGGAAAAAGGGAGAGGTTTGCAAGCCGAAGAACACCATCCCAACCATGAAGAACGGGGGTGGCAGCATCATGTTGTGGGGGTGCTGTGCTGCAGGAGGGACTGGTGCACTTCACAAAATAGATGGCATCATGAGGTAGGACAATTATGTGGATATATTGAAGCAACATCTCAAGACATCAATCAGGAAGTTAAAGCTTGGTCGCAAATGGGTCTTCCAAATGGACAATGACCCCAAGCATACCTCCAAAGTTGTGTCAAAATGGCTTAAAGCCAACAAAGTAAAGGTATTGGAGTGGCTATCACAAAGTCCTGACCTCCATCCTATAGAAAATGTGTGGGCAGAACTGAAAAAGCATGTGCGAGCAAGGAGGCCAACAAACCTGACCCAGTTACACCAGCTCTGTCAGGAGGAATGGGCCAAAATTCACCCAACTTATTGTGGGAAGCTTTTGGAAGGCTAGTTTGACCCAAGTTAATAAATTTAAAGGCAATGCTACCAAATACTAATTGAGTGTATGTAAACTTCTGACCCACTGGGAATGTGATGAAAGTAATTAAAGCTGAAAAAAATAATTCTCTCTACTATTATTTTGACATTTCACATTCTTAAAATAAAGTGGCGATCCTAACTGTCCTAAGACAGGGAATTTTTACTAGGATTAAATGTCAGGAGTTGTGAAAACTGAGTTTAAATGTATTTGGCTAAGGTGTATGTAAACTTCCGACTTCAACTGATGGTAATTTCTTTGTAAATTCTCCATGATACTAGGGGGCGGGGGGGGGGGGGGGGGGGGGGTGATGTCACATATAATGTGGGGTTAGTTGTCACTTTCAACTCCATTTAAACTTTGCCCGCCATTATACAATAAAACCCAAGCTCTTTTGTGCTTGTGCTACAGTATAAAGAACTCCCCACCGGGCATGGACGTCACTTCAACGTCTAGTTCAGATTTACATTTGGTTGAGTTGTGAATTAATTGTGAAATCAACACAAAAACTCACCATGTAATTGAATTTACATTAACAGTTGGGCAAAAAAAAGACGAAATTTGCAAATCGAATTAGTTTTTCACGTTAATTCAACATCATTACATGGTGTTTTGGGGTTGAAATGACATGGAAACAATGTTGAGTCAACCAGTTTTTGCCCAGTGGGTCCATTCGTTGCCTCTCTCACACACACATATGGTTTTGCTGTCACACACGCACACATACACACACAAATGTACTTAAAATGTAATATGTTATTCTCACGGCATAAAATGCTGAATTTTCATAGAAATATCGTTTGATCAAAGAAAGAGCGGTAACTGCACATTTGGTCAAAAATGAGTTATTTACACTTGATACATGAAATACATGCTTTATCATCTGGACAAATATCCTGTCCACTGTGTTGTGTTTTGGAGAAAATAGGGGGGTCATGTTTGCAGTAACTGGAAAATGTTACAGTGAAACCTAGGGAAAAAAACAGTAACTGCAAACACCAATGTCAGTTAGTGCTTTTTACATTGGTTTCACTGAGCTTTGGGCTGCAGTTACTACAGTTTACCTTGGTATTATTTATTGTTCTTTGCTGATACAAGTATCAAACTAAACTCAGCAAAAAAACAAACATCCCTTTTTCAGGACCCTGTCTTTCAAAGATAATTCGTAAAAATCTAAATAACTTCTCAGATCTTTATTGTAAAGGGTTTAAACACTGTTTCCCATGCTTGTTCAATGACCCATAAACAATTAATGAACATGCATAGTTAAGACACTAACAGCTTACAGACGGTAGGCAATTAAGGTCACAGTTATGAAAACTTAGGACACTAACGAGGCCTTTCTACTGACTCTGAAAAACACCAAAAGAAAGATGCCCAGGGTCCCTGCTCATTTGCGTGAACGTGCCTTAGGCATGCTGCAAGGATTAATGAGGTCTGAAGATGTGGCCAGGGCAATAAATTGCAATGTCCGTACTGTGAGACGCCTAAGACAGCGCTACAGGGAGACAGGACGGACAGCTGATCGTTCTCACAGTGGCAGACAGTGTGTAACAACACCTGCACAGGATCGGTACATCCGAACATCACATCAGCAGGACAGGTACAGGATGGCAACAACAACTGCCCGAGTTACACCAGGAACGCACAATCCCTCCATCAGTGCTCAGACTTTACACAATAGGCTGAGAGAGGCTGGACTGAGGGCTTGTAGACCTGTTTTAAGGCAGGTCCTCACCAGACATCACCGACAACAACATTGCCTATGGGCACAAACCCACCGTCGCTGGACCAGACAGGACTGGCAAAAAGTGCTCTTCACTGACGAGTCACAGTTTTGTCTCACCATGAAGCAGCGCCTCTGATCTAGGTCCAGCAGCGGATGTCCTCGTCGGTTTGGGTCGCCCTCCTGCTTCACGGCCTTGACTGGTTCCGTCGGGCCCCCTTCAGGCCCTCGCCTCTCTAGGTGCATTTCTTACCCCTCCCCGCATCCACTCTCTCCGCCCGGGCTCCTTTCAGCAGGTCCTGGGTGTTCTGCTGGTTTTCCACCACGGTCAGCAATTCCTCCAGGCTCTGGGGGTTCTGCATGCTCGCCGCCTTCCTCATCTCGTATGGCAGGGCCCAAAGGTACCGATCCAGGACGACCTTATCGATTATCGGGAGGGACGGTACGTCGGTCAGTAGCCACCTTGGTCAGGCGCACCAGGTTGCTCATCTGAGCGCGGGGGGAGAGGGTGGAGTCAAAGGCCCAGTCGTGGAACATTTGTGCACGGCATGCAAGGCTGAATCCATAACGGCTCAGGATCTCACATTTGAGTCCCTCATAATTCGCTGCCTGGTCGGCGTGCAGGTCGAAGTAGGCCTTCTGGGCCTCCCCGGAGAGATAGGGTGCCAAAAGGCTAGCCCACTTGGGCTTGGGCCATCCTTCCCTCTGCACTCTCCTTTCGAAGGTGCACAAATACATCTCCACATCATCTTCCTCCAGGAACTTGATCAGGAACTGATTCGGGCTAGACTCCCGAGCCATCCCACCATATCTCCGCTTCCAGTCTGAGGTTTTGTGGCCCTGCTCTTGCTCCTGGAGAGCCTGTTGCTTCTGCTGGCTGAGGATAAACTGAGCCACCTGTTCCTCCATGGTAATCTCTGTACGCTCGGGTTGAGAGACAGGGAGGTTCTAGTCAGAAAACACAACTTTACTAGGCAACAAAATAAACATAACAACAAAATAATGGAGGTTTTACTCAGTCCTTATTCTCAGGTTCTGCTCCGTCTCTGTCTCTCTCTCTCCCCCTCTCTCAACCCCCTCGCTTTGTCTCTCATCCTCTCTCTTACCCCTCTCCCTTTCTGTCTCCCTCCCTCTCTCCCCCCCTCTCTCTCCCCCTTCTCTCTCTCCCTCTCCCCCTCTCTCTCTCTTCCCCTTCCCTCCCCCTCCACCCCCCCTCTTCTCTCGATTCAATTACATTTCAATTTAAGGGGCTTTATTGGCATGTGAAACAGATGTTTACATTGCCAAAGCAAGTGAACTAGATAATAAACAAAAGTAAAATAAACAAAAAAAATGTACGGTAAACACTCCACTCACAAGTCTCTCTATCTCCCCTTCCCTCCCACTATCTCTCTCTCTCTCCCCCCCCTCTCTCTCTCTCTTACCCCTCACTGTTTCTCTCCCACTCTCTCTCTATACCTCTCTCGCTTTCTCTCTCCCTCCATCTCCCTCTCTTTTCCCCCTTGCCCTGTCTCCCTCCCTCCCCCATCTCTCTCTCTATCTCTCCCCCTCTTTATCTCTTTCTCCCACTTCTCTCTCTCCCTCTCCACCTCTTTCCCTATTCCCCCTTCCCTCCCCTCCCTCTCACTCTCCCTCTCCCTCTCCCTCTCCCTCTCCCTCTCTCGCTCTTTCTCTCTGAGGAGATGTGAATGTAGATCAGTGTCTCCCTCTATATCCAGTGAGTCTCACACAAGCAACAGTGTCAAACAATCCATTCCTGAGCGGCTTTTTAGCTGTCTGGTGCTATCCATGTGTGTCTGCGAGGTGTGTCTGTGTGTGTTAAGGTGGGTGGGTGGGTGGGTGGGCGTGCATGTGTGCATGTGTGTGTGTACGTGTGCATGTGTGTCTGTTTAGAATGTGTGTGTACCCATAACACCTACTGCTAGGCTGGAGAGTTTATAAGCTGTCAGAATTGTAATGTGGAGACGATAAGGCCCTGCAGAACTTCCCTGGGCCAGATCAGTTACAGAGAGACCTTGACACCTTTTCATTCCCTTGCATTTTAGACCAGACCACTGGCGTCAATATTGGCATTTACAATGCAGGAGAGAGGAAGAGAAGGCTTATGGCTGCATAAATGAACTGTGAGGAGAGAGATGAACCCTGAGCTGGTTTCAGTCATAGTCAGCACTCAGGTAATAGAGGAGGTAGCACTGAGACTGCACCAGTGAAGGTAGTAAATTACCTTTTAATGGCGTCAGACCAAGGCTCTGCATCTCTCCTCGTGCTCCTAGACCTTAGTGCTGCTTTTGATTCCATCGATCACCACATTCTTTTGGAGAGATTGGAAACCCAAATTGGTCTACACGGACAAGTTCTGGCCTGGTTTAGATCTTATCTGTCGGAAATATATCAGTTTGTCTCTGTTGATGGTTTGTCTTCTGACAAATCAACTGTACATTTCGGTGTTCCTCAAGGTTCCGTTTAAGGACCACTATTGTTTTCACTATATATTTTACCTCTTGGTGATGTCATTTGGAAACATAATGTTAACTTTCACTGCTATGGGGACAATACACAGCTGTACATTTCGATGAAACATGGTGAAGCCCCAAAATTGCCCTCCCTGGAAGCCTGTGTTTCAGACATACAGAGGATTTTTTTTTTACTTTTAAACTCGTACAAAACAGAGATGCTAGTTGTAGGTCCCAAGAAACAAAGAGATCTTCTGTTGGATCTGACAATTAATCATGATGGCTGTATAGTCATCACAAATAAAACTGTGAAGGACCTCGGTGTTACTCTGTACCCTGATCTCTCTTTTGACGAACATATCAAGAATATTTCAAGGACAGCTTTTTTCCATCTTCTTAACATTGCAAAAATCTGAAACTTTCTGTCCAAAAATGATGTAGAAAAATGTATCCATGCTTTTGTCACTTCTAGATTAGACTACTGCAATGCTCTACTTTCCGTCTACCGGATAAAGCACTAAATAGACATCCGTTGGTGCTAAACACAGCTGCTAGAATCTTGACTAGAACCCCAAAATGTGATCAAATTACTCCAGTGCTAGCCTCTCTACACTGGCTTCCTGTTAAGGCTAGGGCTGATTTCAAGGTTTTACTGCTAACCTACAAAGCATTACTTAAAGAATTACTAAAAATCCAAGATGGCGTTGCAGTAGGACATGTGTATTTGTTTTTGTCTTGTTCCCGTGTCTTATCCCGTGTAAATAGCCAGTCTTTTTCATATATATATCTTAGTCTCACATTCTATTTACGAACTAAATATACTTTAATGTAACCCGCCTCACCCAATGTGGTACGGATCGGCTATTTTTATTCCTTATAACTGGAACTTCCATCAGGAGCTAGCCAGCTAACTAGCTACTAGTCTTTGTTAGCCACGGCTACCGGCCTTCACATTTTTCCCTGTCATCAGCCAGCCTTAGCTCGGACAACACCTGCCAGTCTGCACAGCTCAATATCAACCCAGAGCATATCGGACTGCTTCTCTCTGTCATATCAGCGGATTCCTGCTGCTCTGGATCATTACACCGGATCATCGCAGCTAGCTAGCTGCAAACAAGTGGCTACTGTTAGCTAACGCCTCTGTCCCCAAGCAAGCACCAGCTAGCCTTGAGCTAGCCTCGAGCTAGGCCCATATACCAACTAATTCTAAGGTTACAATACCTCCTATGCCAATTGGCCTCGACCCTATATTGTTGACACGGAGCCCCGCCGGTACGTCATGACTGGACTGCCGACGTGATCGCCCGATGGGTCTCAACAGGCTATTCTGTTACGATGTTGCCGAAGAACCATCTACTATCCCTGGCCCGCTAGCTTTTCTGAATGCTGTGTCCCATGCTCGCCTAGCGTAGTAGTGGCTACCGAATGGTACCCTGACTCACCTGTTGCTGCTCTTTTGACCCTATGATCACTCGGCTACACAGCTGATGCACCCTGGACAGTTTCAATAACACGGTACCTCATTTTGTTTACCTGTCGGCCCCAGCCTCGAACTCAGGTCCTGTATGTACCTAACTGACCCGCTCTATCCATTCATCGCCATTTACCCATTGTTGTCTTAGCTCTCCTGATCAACACCTGTGATTGCTTTTTGCCTCTCTCTAATGTCAATATGCCTTGTCTACTGCTGTCTTGGCTAGTTCTTATTGTTTTATTTCACTGTAGAGCCCTCAGTTCTGCTTAAAATGCCTTAGATAGCTCTTTTGTCCCACCCCACACACATGCGGAGACCTCACCTGGCTTAACTTCTTTGGGGTAGGGGGCAGTATTTTCACGTCCGGATGAAAAGCATGCCCAGAGTAAACTGCCTGCTACTCAGGCCCAGATCCTAGGATATGCATATTATTAGTATATTTGGATAGAAAACACTCTGAAGTTTCTAAAACTGTTTGAATGATGTCTGTGAGTATAACATAACTCATATGGCAGGCAAAAACCTGAGAAGAAATCCAACCAGGAAGTGGGAAATCTGAGGTTTGTAGGTTTTCAACTCTTTGCTTATCCAAGATACAGTGGAAATGGGGTCATGTTGCACTTCCTAAGGCTTCCACTATATGTCAACAGTCTTTAGAACCTTGTTTGATGCTTCTACTGTGAAGTGTGGGCGAATGAGAGGAGATTGAGTAAGGTCTCTCCCAGAGTGCCACGAGCTGACCATGCATTGACCATGCGAGTTCATGTGAGAGTTAGCTGCGTTCCATCGCATTTCTGAAGACAAAAGATTTATGTTAAAAACATCCTAAAGATTGATTCTATACGTCGTTTGACATGTTTCTACAGACTGTAACGGAACTTTTTGAACTTTTCGTCCGTACTTTCCGCTGGACTTGCCCGTGCGTCGTGAGTTTAGATTGTGTACTGAACGCGCGAACAACAAGGAGTAATTTGGACATAAATGATGGACATTATCGAACAAAACAAACATTTATTGTGGAACTGGGATTCCTGATGAAGATCATCAAAGGTAAGTGAATATTTATAATGCTATTTCTGACTTCTGTTGACTCCAACATGGCGGATATCTTTTTGGCTTGATTTATCGTCTGAGCGCCGTACTCAGATTATTGCATGGTTTGCTTTTTCCGTGAAGTTTTTTTGAAATCTGACACAGCGGTTGCATTAAGGAGAAGTGGATCTAAAATTCCATGTATAGCACTTGTATTTTCATCAACATTTATGATGACTATTTCTGTAAATTTATGTGGCTCTCTGCAAAATCACCGGATGTTTTGGAACTACTGAACATAACGCGTCAATGAAAACTCCGATTTTTGGATATAAATATGAACTTTACCGAACAAAACATACAGGTATTGTGTAACATGAAGTCCTATGAGTGTCATCTGATGAAGATCATGAAAGGTTAGTGATTATTTTGATCTATATTTCTGCTTTTTGTGACTCCTCTCTTTGGCTGGAAAAATGGCTGTGTTTTTCTGTGACTTGGCTCTGACCTAACATAATCGTTTGGTTTGCTTTCGTCGTAAAGCCTTTTTGAAATCGGACACTGAGGCTGGATTTACAACAAGTTTATCTTTAAAATTGTGTAAAATACTTGTATGTTTGAGGAATTTTAATTATGGGATTTCTGTTGTTTTGAATTTGGCGCCCTGCAGTTTCACTTGCTGTTGACGAGGTGAGACGCTACCGTCCCACATACCCTAGAGAGGTTAACTGGTCCCTCCAGAGACGAAACCTCTCTCATCTCTCATCGTACCCTAGTGAGGTTAAGAACCAATATACACAGTCAGTTAGGAAAGCAAAGGCTAGCTTTTTCAAACAGAAATTTGCATCCTGTAGTACAAATTCTAAAAAGTTTTGGGACACCGTAAAGTCCATGGAGATAAGAACACCTCCTCCCAGCTGCCCACTGCACTGAGGCTAGGAAACGCTGTCACCACCGATAAATCTACGATAATCAAGAATTTCAAGAAGCATTTTTCTACGGCTGGCCATGCTTTCCACCTGGCTACCCCTACCCTGGTTAACAGATCTGCATCCCCCACAGCAACTTGGCCAAGCCTCCCCCATTTCACCTTCACACAAATCCAGATAGCTGATGTTCTGAAAGAGCTGCAAAATCTGGACATTTACATTACATTTAAGTCATTTAGCAGACGCTCTTATCCAGAGCGACTTACAAATTGGACCCCTACAAATCAGCTCGGCTAGACAATCTGGACCCTCTCTTTCTTAAATTATCCACCGCAGTTGTTGCAACCCCTATTACTAGCATGTTCAAACTCTCTTTTGTATCGTCTGAGATCCCAAAAGATTGGAAAGCTGCCGCGGTCATCCCCCTCTTCAAAGGGGGAGACTCTAGACGCAAACTGTTACAGACCTATACAGACCTAGAATATGTGGACACCTACAAATACCTAGGTGTCTGGCTAGACTTTAAACTCTCCTTCCAGACTCATATTAAACATCTCCAATCCAAAATTAAATCTAGAATCGGCTTCCAATTTCACAACAAAGTATCCTTCACTCATCCTGCCAAACATACCCTCGTAAAACTGACTATCCTACCAATCCTCGACTTCGGCCATGTCATTTACAAAATAGCCTCCAACACTCTACTCAGCAAATTGGATGTAGTCTATCACAGTACCATTCGTTTTGTCACCAAAGCTACATATACTACCAACCACTGCGACCTGTATGATCTCATTGGCTGGTCCTCGCTTCATATTCGTCGCCAAACCCACTGGCTCCAGGTCATCTATAAGTCTTTGCTAGGTAAAGCCCCGCCTTATCTCAGCTCACTGGTCACCATAGCAGCACCCACCCTTAGCACGCGCTTCAGCAGGTATATTTCACTGGTCATCCTCAATGCCAACTCCTCATTTGGCCGCCTTTCCTTCCAGTTCTCTGCTGCCAATGACTGGAACGAATTGCAAAAATCACTGAAGTCTTATATCCCCCTCACTAACTTTAAGCATCAGCTGTCAGAGCAGCTTACCGATCATTGCACCTGTACACAGTCCATCTGTAAATAGCCCACCCAACTACCTCATCCCCAAATTGTTATGTATTTTTTTCTCCTTTGAACCCTTGTATCTCTACTTGCACATTCATCTTCTGCACATCTATCACTCCAGTGTTTAATTGCTAAATTGTAATTATTTCACCACTATGGCCTATTTATTGCCTTACCTCCCTAATCTTACTACATTTGCACACACTGTATATATATTTTTTTTCTATTGTGTTATTGACTGTACGTTTGTTTATCCCATGTGTAACTCTGTGTTGTTGTTTGTGTCGCACTGCTTTGCTTTATCTTGGCCAGGTCGCAGTTGTAAATGAGAACTTGTTCTCAACTAGCCTACCAGGTTAAATAAAGATGAAAGAAAAAAGAAAGAAAAAAATTACATGGGCTTGCTCCTAACTATCTTTCCGATTTGGTCCTGCCACACATACCTACACGTACGCTACAGTCACAAGATGCAGGCCTCCTTACTGTCCCTAGAATTTCTAAGCAAACAGCTGGAGGCAGGGCTTTCTCCTATAGAGCTCCATTTTGATGGAATGGTCTGCCTATCCATGTGAGAGACGCAGACTCGGTCTCGACCTTTAAGTCCTTATTGAAGACTCATCTCTTCAGTAGGTCCTATGATTCAGTGTAGTCTGGCCCAGGGGTGTGAAGGTGAACGGAAAGACACTGGAGCGAGGAACCACCCTTGCTGTCTCTGCCTGGATGGTTCCCCTATATCCACTGGAATGCTCTGCCTCTAACCATATTACGGGGGCTGAGTCACTGGCTCACTGGTGCTCTTCCATGCCATGCCTAGGAGGGGTGCGTCACTTGAGTGGGTTGAGTCACTGACGTGATCTTCCTGTCCGGGTTGGCGCCCCCCTCGGGTTCACACGTGGGAGATCTTCATGGGGTGGTTGAAGATATCCCTCTAGTGGTGTTGTGCCTGTGCTTTGGCAAAGTGGGTGGGGTTTTATCCTGCCTGTTTGGCCCTGTCCGGGGGTATTGTTGGACAGGGCCACAGTGTCTCCCGACCCCTCCTGTCTCAGCCTCCAGTATTTATGCTGCAATAGTTTATGTGTCGGGGGGCTAGGGTCAGTCTGTTATATCTGGAGTATTTCTCCTCTCTTATCCGGTGTCCTGTGTGAATTTAAGTATGCTCCCTCTAATTCTCTCTCTCTCTTTTTCTCTCTTTCTCTCTCTCTTTCTATCGGAGGACCTGAGTCCTTGGACCATGCCTCAGGACTACCAGGCCTGATGACTCCTTGCTCCCCAGTCCACCTGGTCATGCTGCTGCTCCAGTTTCAACTGCTCTGCCTGCGGCTATGGAACCTGTTCCCTGGACGTGCTACCTTGTCCCAGACCTGCTGTTTTGGACTCTCTCTCTACCGCACCTGCTGTCTCTAACTGAATGATCTGCTATGAAAAGCCAACTGACATTTACTCCTGAGGTGCTGACCTGATGCACCCTCTACAACCACTGTGATTATTATTATCTGACCATGCTGGTCATCTATGAACGTTTGAACCTCTTGGCCATGTTCTTTTATAATCTCCACCCGGCACAGCCAGAAGAGGACTGGCCACCCCTCAGAGCCTGGTTCCTCTCTAGGCTTCTTCCTAGGTTCTGGCTTTTCTAGGGAGTTTTTCCTAGCCACTGTGCTTCTACATCTGCATTGCTTGCTGTTTGGGGTTTTAGGCTGGGTTTCTGTACATCACTTTATAAATACATTTGATTGAAGGTAGACGGGGGAAGGGTGCAGTCATATTTTTCATGTCAGATAAAATGTTTAGAGTATAGGACCACACCAAATGTTGATCTGCCGTTGTCAGCTGTTTGTTCAGCGCACTGTTTTTTAGAGACCATGGACGTCTGACTGACAAAAAAAAAATCACTATTCCACATGGAAAATTGTTTCGCACTCGGTTCACAAATTACAACCGGTACTCTGATCATACCGACAAATGCTATTGGTGTGTTCCTGCCTTAAGAATGTGTTAAATGCAACAATAAGGTTGTTGTACTTCCTGGGTAAGTGATCTCATAGAGAATGGATATAACGGCTTAGTGGTTAGGCAGGTACAGTATATTCCTCATCTAGTAGAGGTAAATAGACTTCCTGGGGTAAGAGGTAAATAGACTTCCTGGGGTAAGAGGTAAATAGACTTCCTGGGGTAAGAGTTAAATAGACTTCCTGGGGTAAGTGGTAAATAGACTTACTGGGGTAAGAGGTAAATAGACTTCCTGGGGTAAGAGGTAAATAGACTTCCTGGGGTAAGAGGTAAATAGACTTCCTGGGGTAAGAGGTAAATAGACTTCCTGGGGTAAGAGGTAAATAGACTTACTGGGGTTGGGGGGGAAGAGTGTGCAGCTCTTGCAGTGAATGATTTCCTTGATGATGGGCAGATCAGGGGGGAGGGGGGGTGGGGGCACCATGCCGAGGCCGGGCATCATGGGAGCGATGCCTGTCATCATGCCAAGGCCCTGGTCGAAATCTAGATGAAGCACACAACAACACACACATTTAAATACAACATTTCCACTCACACCAGTTCAGCACATGTTGCCATTTTCATGTTTCGTTTGACATTGTGTGTTTCTCCATGAACACTTTGCGGAGGTTTCTGTCATCAATGGTGACACACAACCAGTCTATAAATAACTGAATCCATGCTCTGATGAATGGGCAATGGCAAAGGAGGGGATGGCTATCGTTTTACTGGCTCCTAACAAACTTTGCTATGTTGTTTGTTTTTTCAAATTTTTTGTAACTTATTTAGTACATAATGTTGCTGCTACCGTCTCTTATGACTGAAAAGAGTTTCTGTACATCAGAACAGCGATTACTCACCTCGAACAGGACAAATATATTTTCTTTAATGAGTCTGACGCAAAGGATATACTGCTTCCGGGCTACCAGGCCCCCCATCCCTGTCATTCGTGTGAAAAAAAGACAGAAAGACAGGGGGCGGATGTCTGGGTGCCTTGTGAGAACTCGTTGGCAAGTGAGTAAACCACCACTAACCTCGGTATTATTGGCCAACTTGCAATCATTAGAAAACAAACTGGACGATCTACGATTAAGAATATCCTACCAACGGGACATTAAAAACTGTAATATCTTATGTTTCACCGACACTTGGCTGAATGATGACATGGATTATATAGAGCTGGCTGGCTTCTCTGTTTTTCGGCAGGACAGAGCAGCTACGTTATTTGTCAAAAACTGCTGGTGCGCGATGCCTAATATTAAAGAAGTCACTAGGTATTGCTCACCTGAGGTAAAATACCTCATGAAAAGCTGTAGACCACACTATCTACCAAGAGAGGTCACATCTATATTATTCGTAGCCGTCTATTTACCACCACAAACCGATGCTGGCACTAAGACCGCACTCAACGAGCTGTATAAGGCCATAAGCAAACAAGAAAATGCTCATCCAGAAGCGGTGCTCCTAGTGGCCAGGGACTTTAATGCAGGGAAACTTAAATCTGCTTTACCTAATTTCTACCAGCATGTCACATGTGCAACCAGAAAAAATCTAATCTAGAACACCTTTACTCCACACACAGAGACGCATACAAAGCTCTCCCTCGCACTCCGTTTGACAAATCTGACCATAATTCTATCCTCCTGATTCCTGTTTACAAGCAAAAACTAAAGCAGGAATTACCAGTGACTCGCTCAATACAGAAGTGGTCAGATGACGCAGATTCTACGCTACAGAACTGTTTTGCTAGCACAGACTGGAATATGTTCCGGGATTTATCCAATGGCATTGAAGAGTATACCACCTCAGTCACCAGCTTAATCAATAAGTGCATCGACGATGTCGTCCCCACAGTGACAGTACGTACATTTCCCAACCAGAAGCCATGGATTACAGGCAACATCTGCATCGAGCTAAAGGCTAGAGCTTCCGCTTTCAAGGAGCAGAACACTAATCCGGACACTTATAAGACATCCTGCTATGCCCTCAGACAAACCATCAAACAGGCAAAGCATCAATACAGGACTAAGATTGAATCGTACTACACCGGCTCTGATGCTCGTCGGATATGGCAGGGCTCGAAAACTATTATGGACTACAAAGGGAAAGCCAGCCACGACCTGCCCAGTGACGGGAGCCTGCCAGACGACCTAAATGTCTTTTATGCTCACTTTGAGGCAAGAAACACTGAAGCATGCATGAGACCACCAGCTGTTCTGGACGACTGTGTGATCACGCTCTCAGGTGGTAAGGTGGTAAGGGTAGGCAACAACACATCTGCCACGCTGATCCTCAACACTGGGGCCCCTCAGGGGTGCGTGCTTAGTCCCTTCCTGTACTCCCTGTTCACCCACGACTGCGTGTCCAAGCACGACTCTAACACCATCATTAAGTTTGCTGACGACACAACAGTGGTAGCCTGATCACCATCAACAATGAGACAGCCTATAGGGAGATCAGAGACCTGGAGTGTGGTGCCAGGCCAAAAACCTCTTTCTCAATGTGAGCAAGACAAAGGAGCTGATTGTGGACTATAGGAAAAGGAGGGCCGAACAGGCCCCCATTAACATTGATGGGACTGAAGTGGAGCGGGTCGAGAATTTCAAGTTCCTTGGTGTCCACATCACCAACAAACTATCATGGTCCAAACACGCCAAGACAGTTGTGAAGAGGGCACGACAACACCTTTTCCCCCTCAGGAGACTGAAAAGATGTGTCATGGGTCCCCAGATCCTCAAAAAGTTGCAGTTGCAACAGTTGCACCAGCGAGGGCATCCTGACCGGTTGCATTACCGCCTGGTATGGCAACTGCTCAGCATCTGACCATAAGGCACTACAGAGGGTAGTGCGTACGGCCCAGTACATCCCTGGTGCCAAGCTTCCTGACATCCAGGACCTATATACTAGTGTCAGAGGAAGGCCCAAAAAATTGTCAAAGACCCAAGTCATAGACTGTTCTCTCTGCTACCACACGGCAAGCAGTACTGGAGCGCCGAGTCTAGGACCAAAAGGTTCTTTAACAGCTTCTACCCCCAAGCCATAAGACTGCTGAACAACTCAACTAATCAAATGGCCACCCAGACTACTTACATTAGAACCCCCCCTTTTTGTTTTCACACTGCTGCTACTCGCTGTTTATTATCTATGCATAGTCACTTTACAAATTACCTCGATTAACCTGTACCCCCGCACTCAGTACCAGTACCCCCTGTGTATAGCCTCGTTATTGTTATGTACATTTCTTGTGTTACCTTGTGATAGTTTTTTTTAAACTTTAGTTTATTTATTTTATTAACTCTATTTCTTGATCTTCATTGTTGGTTTAGGGCTTGTAAGTAAGCATTTAACAGTAAGGTCTACCTACACCTGTTCAGTGCATGTGACAAATAACATTTGATTTGATTTGAAAGGAACAAACAAACATCATACATGTTTAAAGTAGAGCTACATGAGCTTCTACTGACTCTCCTCTCTGCTACTGATTGGCTGACCTTTGATCTTCCTGTCTGTAGTCAAAGAGAGAGAGAGAGAGAGAGAGATAAAGAAAGAGAGAAGACCAGGAAACACAGGAGATTTCACAGGTATTGATGTAGACTACAGCTGGGTGCACTCATACACACATGCGTCTGCCCACCCACCTGCCTGTTAATGACCTCATTTCTGGTATTCATGCCGAAAGTGATGAGGGACCCTGTTGCCTGGGTGATGATGACTCCTGCCTAGCGAGGCGGAGGAGAGGTGAAATGATGGCAGGAGGAGAGATAGAGGAGGGAGGGAGGTACAGCGGACACAGTGTCTACTGAATGCCAGTCTAAGTGGCAGCTCTGGTCTGTGCTGGGTGAGAGGCCCACCACAGAGCTCTCTGATGGGCCTCAGACAGGGTCATAGTGGGATTCAGCTCTGGTCTCAGGGCTGGGTCGAGGCCCACCACAGAGCTCTCTGATGGGCGTCAGATAGGGTAATAGTGGGGTTCAGCTCTGGTCTCAGGACTGGATGAGAGGCCCACTAGGGAGCTCTTTGGTGGGCATCAGACAGGGTAATAGTGGGGTTCAGCCCTGGGTTGGGAAGAAAGGCCCACGGCAGAGCTCTGGTTGGAGAGAGAGGCCCACGGCAGAGCTCTGTCATTGGCCCCTATGCGGCAGATGAGCTGATTCATAACTGCCACTACCCTGAACTGAGGAAATGAGCACACTGCTGATGAATTATGTAAAACACTCCTGACTGTCACACACATTATGAGCACAGAGAATAATTTTCACTCTTGGTAAATAAAAGATTTCTGCACCATATTTATTCATGAACATGACAGATGATAGGAGCCAAACCAGGCTCCGGGTGCACATCAAGAAAATAAGATCTGGTTTGATCAAGACCAGCCTGTTTTCATTTCACTGCTGAATTTTTATTTTTCCTTCCAGTCTGTGTGTGTGTGTGTGTGTGTATGTGTGTGTGTGTATGTGTGTGTGTGTGTGTGTGTGTGTGTGTGTGTGTGTGTGTGTGTGTGTGTGTGTGTGTGTGTGTGTGTGTGTGTGTGTGTGTGTGTGTGTGTGTGTGTGTGTGTGTGTGTGTGTGTGTGTGTGTGTGTGTGTGTGTGGTGGGTGTGTGTGTGTGTGTGTGTGTGCGAGCTTCCATTCAGAGCCAGTGGGCATAAGAGGTGTGAAGTAGAGCGATGCATGATAACAGAGATTATTTACACTCTGTTTCTTCTCAGGGATTTTAAGATAAACACACACCATCTTTCGTGTGAAACAGGCCTCTTCCAGCCAGAGGTAAAACTGTCTAGAGACAGAGACAGAGCAGGAGTCTCCTGAACAGAAACGTCAGCAGAGAACTGTCTTCTCTCCAGCCACACAAGGTCTCTCTCTCTCCCCCCTATCTATCCCTCTTCCCTCTCCCACTGGCGCCATCTCTTTCTCTCCCTCTTCATCTCTCTCTCTCTCTCTTTCTCCAGTCACATGATAGATCGTCACACAGCCTCTGCCTGCAGTCCCAGAGATATGAAGAGTCACCCAAACACACACATACACACACACACAAACATCCAACAGTCCTGTATCTCCATGTTAACCAATCAGCTTCCCAGAGATTTGTTGAAGGTAATTACATTTCATGCTGCCTATCAATAAAATGTCCAGCCAGGAATAAAACATTTGGCATTTCACTGTAGATACCTCCTGGCTGTCAACACATCACATCCATCCTCCCTCTCTTTCCTCCTCTTCTCTTCCCTTTCTCCCCTCCCTCTGTTTTCCAGGGTAAACATCCCCCCAGCAGAGTGGGTGCTAGGTGGAAAGAGGGCTGGGTGGAGGATGGGGTGGGAGGGCTGGGGGGAGGAAGGGCTGGGTAGAGGGAGGGAGGGATGGCTAAAGGGAGGGTGGGAGGGCTAGGGGGATGGAGGGCTGGGTAAAGGGAAGGTGGGAGGGCTGAGGGGAGGGAGGGCTGGATGAAGGGAGTGAGGGCTGGGTAAAGGGGAGTGTGGGAGGGCTGGGGGGAGGGAGGGTGGGTGGGAGGGCTGAGGGGAGGGAGGGCTGGGTAGAGGGAGGGAGGGCTGGGTAAAGGTAGGGTGGGAGGGCTGAGGGGAGCGAGGGCTGGGTAGAGGGAGGGAGGGCTGGGTAAAGGGAGGGTGGGAGGGAGGGCTGGGTAAAGGGAGGGAGGGCTGGGTATAGAGAGGGTGGGAGGCCTGGAGGAGGGAGGGCAGAGCCCTCTAGAACACGACCAGAGGCTCCAGCCTCAATGTGCTGCCAGACATCTCCTTCTCTACATAATATACAATATAGATTCAGCCGCGGACCGATATTTCTCTTGAGCGGATGGTCACGGGGACGGAACAGGCAGGGTCTGCAGGTAGCCTAGCGGGTTAAGAGCACAGGGCCAGTAATTGAAAGGTCACTGGTTCGAGCCGACTAGGTGAAACATCTGAAGATGTGCGCTTGAGCAAGGCACTTAACCTTAGTTGATAATGTAAGTAGCTCTGGATAAGAGCGTCTACTAAATTACTAAAATGTAAGCATAATTACAAATGATTTGTATACTGCAAATTGACTGCAAGAAGCCCAAACAGATTGGCTAAAATCAAAACTTGCTTACATTTGTATACGATCACGTGTCTCTCTATTATGTGTGGGAATCCTTGGGAACAGATTTCATAAATTAAAATCATTGGAGCTGATATCCTGTTGTTTTATTGTTGAACAAACACAATGCTCTCAGTCAATTCAAAATGTTATTGAACCTCAAACCTGAATGTTTAACAAAGGAAAAGTGAGTTTTGTCTTTCTCGGGGGAATATATAAGTGTGCACAATTATTAGGCAACTAATAGTGTGCAGAATTATTAGGCAACCAAATTACAAAAATGATTTCTCCCAACTCACTTGTTTATTCAACATTTTTTGAGAAAGTGTAACAAATAAGTAACACAAAATGACAATTAAATAACATTTTTGGCCTTTCAAAAATATTCAGTGACCAATATAGCCACCCTTCTTTTCAATAACTGCCAGGAGCCTTCCATCCACAAAGTCTGTCAGTTTCTTGATCTGTTCACGATCAACTTTCGCTGAAGCAGCATCCACAGCCTCCCAAATGCTGTTTAAAGAGGTGTATTGTCTTCCCTCACTGTAAATCTCACATTTGAGAAGAGCCCAAGTCAGGTGAGGAAGGGGGCCAGGTCATTATTCGGGCATCTTTGAGGCCCTGGCTGTAGTACTTGGATGCATGTGATGGAGTATTGTCCTGCATAAAGATCATGGCCTTGAATGCTGAGGACTTCTTCCTGTACTACTGCTAAAGAAAGTATCTTCCAGAACCTGGCAGTAGGTTTGGGAGTTGAGTTTCAGTCCATTTTCAACCCGAAAAGGTCCAACTACCTCATCCTTAATGATAGCAGCCCATACCAGTACCCCTCCTCCACCTTTCTGGCGCCTGACTCGAAGTGGTGCCCTGTGACCATTACTGATCAAGCCACAAGCATGTCCATCTGGTCCATCAAGAGTCACTCTCATGTCATCTGTCCATAAAACCTAGGAAAAATCTTTCTTCGGGTATTTCTTTGCCCAATCTTGACGCTTCAACTTGTGAATCGTATTCAGTGGTGGTCGTGTTTCAGTCTTCTTGACCTTGGCCGTGTCTCTGAGTACTTGACACCTTGTACTTCTGAACACTCCAGGTAGGTTGCAGTTCTGGAATATGATGGCACTGGAGGATAATGGGTTCCTGGTAGCTTGACGTTTAATACTTCTCAAGTCTTTTGCAGTTAATTTGCAATTTTTTTTCCTCCATGCATTCTTTGCGCCCCAGTTAAAATGGCGCTGGAAGAAATGACAGCAGTTTTACGGGCACCCAATCAATTGTGCTATTATGTGGGGTTTTTTGCAACTTATTTTGTACATAATGTTTCTGCAACCGTATCTTACGGCAAAAAAAGAGCTTCTGGATATCAGGACAGTGATCACTCACCTCGGAATAGACAAAGATTTTTTCTACAACAAGGAGGACGCACAAGACATTCTCCAAACACCCCACAGGGCCGACATCCCAGTTATTTGCAAGAGGAAGCGACGCAGGTACAGAGGACAAGGAGCCGGATGCCTGGTCAGGACCCGGAGAAGGCGAGTGGGAAAGCTGCCATTACCTTCAATACTACTCGCCAACGTGCAATCATTGGATCATAAATTAGACAAGGTACGATCACAAATATCCTAGCAATTTGACATCAAAAACTGTAATATCCTATGTTTCAAGGAATAGTGGCTGAATGATGACATGGATATTCAGCTAGCGGGATATACACTGCACCGGCAAGATAGAACAGCACAATCCGGTAAGACGAGGGGGGCGGTCTGTGCATATTGGTAAACAACAGCTGATGCACGTAATCTAAGGAAGTCTCTAGATTTTGCTCGCCTGAAGTAGAGTATATTGTGATAAATTGCAGGCCACACTACTTGCCTAGAGAGTTTTCAGCTATACTTTTAGTGGCTGTTTATTTACCACCACAGACAGATGCTGGCACTAAGACCGCACTCAGTCAGTTGTATAAGGAAATAAGCAAACAGGAAACCACTCACCCAGAGGCGGCGCTCCTAGTGGCCGGAGACTTTAATGCAGGGAAACTTAAATCAGTTCTACCTAATTTTTATCAACATGTTAAATGTGCAACCAGAGGGAAAAAAATTCTAGATCACCTGTACTCCACACACAGAGACGCGTGCAAAGCTCTCTCTCGTCCTCCATATGATAAATCCGACCACAACTCTATCCTCCTAATTCCTGCTTACAAGCAAAAATTCAAGCAGGAAGCACCAGTGACTCGGTCTATAAAAAAGTGGTCAGATGAAGCAGATGCTAAACTACAGGACTGTTTTGCTATCACAGACTGGAACATGTTCCGGGATTCTTCCGATGGCATTGAGGAGTAAACCACATCAGTCACTGACTTTATCGATAAGTGCAAACTATTACAGACTACAAAGGGAAGCACAGCCGCGAGCTGCCCAGTGACACGAGGCTATCAGACGAGCTAAATTACTTCTATGCTCGCTTTGAGGCAAGCAACACTGAGGCATGCATGAGAGCATCAGCTGTTCTGGACGACTGTGTGATCACGCTCTCCGTAGCCGACGTGAGTAAGACCTTTAAACAGGTCAACATACACAAGGCTGCGGGGCCAGACAGATTACCAGGACATGTGCTCCGGCATGTGCTGACCAACTGGCAGGTGTCTTCACTGACATTTTCAACATGTCCCTGATTGAGTCTGTAATACCAACATGTTTCAAGCAGACCACCATCGTCCCTGTGCCCAAGAAAGGCAACCTGCCTAAATGACTACAGACCCATAGCACTCACGTCCGTAGCCATGAAGTGCTTTGAAAGGTTGGTAATGCCTCACATCAACACCATTATCCCAGAAACCCTAGACCCACTCCAATTTGCATACTGCCCAAACAGATCCACAGATGATGCAATCTCTATTGCACTCCACACTGCCCTTTCCCACCTGGACAAAAGGAACACTTATGTGAGAATGCTATTCATTGACTACAGCTCAGCGTAGCTCAACACCATAGCACCCTCAAAACTCATCACTAAGCTAACGATCCTGGGACTAAACACCTCCCTCTGCAACTGGATCCTGGACTTCCTGACGGGCAGCCCCCAGTTGGTGAAGGTAGGTAGCAAAACATCTGCCACGCTGATCCTCAACACTAGAGCTCCACAGGGGTGTGTGCTCAGTCCCCTTCTGTACTCCCTGTTCACCCACAACTGCATGGCCAGGCACGACTCCAACACCATCATTAACTTTGCAGACGACACAACAGTGGTAGGCCTGATCACCGACAACGACGAGACAGCCTATAGGGTGGAGGTCAGAGACCTGGCCGGGTTTTGCCAGAATAAAAACCTATCCCTCAACGTAACCAAGACTAAGTAGATGATTGTGGACTACAGGAAAAGGAGGACTGAGCACTCCCCCATTCTCATCGACAGGGCTGTAGTGGAGCAGGTTGAGAGCTTCAAGTTCCTTGGTGTCCACATCAACAACAAACTAGAATGGTCCAAACACACCAAGACAGCCGTGAAGAGGGCACGACAAAGCCTATTCCCCCTCAGGAAACTAAAAAGATTTGGCATGGGTCCTGAGATCCTCAAAAGGTTCTACAGCTGCAACATCGAGAGCATCCTGACTGGTTGCATCACTGCCTGGTACGGCAATTGCTCGGCCTCTGACCGCAAGGCACTACAGAGGGTAGTTAGTACGGCCCAGTACATCACTGGGGCTAAGCTGCCTGCCATCCAGGACCTCTACACCAGGCGGTGTCAGAGGAAGGCCCTAAAAATTGTCAAAGACCCCAGCCACCCCAGTCATAGACTGTTCTCTCTACTACCGCATGGCAAGCGGTACCGGATTGCCAAGTCTAGGACAAAAAGGCTTCTCAACAGTTTTACCCCAAGGCCATATTACTCCTGAACAGGTAATCAAATGGCTACCCGGACTATTTGCATTGCGTGCCCCCCACCCCCCAAACCCCTATTTTTATGCTGCTGCTACTCTCTGTTTATCATATATGCATAGTCCCTTTAACTATACAATCATGTACATACTACCTCAATTGGGCCGACCAACCAGTGCTCCCGCACATTGGCTAACCAGGCTATCTGCATTGTGTCCCGCCACCCACCACCCGCCAACCCATCTTTTACGCTACTGCTACTCTCTGTTCATCATGTATGCATAGTCACTTTAACCATATCTACATGCACATACTACCTCAATCAGCCCGACTAACCGGTGTCTGTATGTAGCCTCGCTACTTTTATAGCCTCGCTACTGTATATAGCCTGTCTTTTTACTGTTGTTTTATTTCTTTACTTACCTATTGTTCACCTAATACCTTTTTTGCACTATTGTTTAGAGCCTGTAAGTAAGCATTTCACTGTAAGGTCTACACCTGTTGTATTCGGCGCACGTGACAAATACACTTTGATTTGATTTGAGTTAACTATTCACAACAAAATGTTTGATTGTCAGGTGGTCACGCCTCAATGGTTTAGCTATTTCAAGAGTGTTGCATCCGTCTGAAAGGCATTTAAAAAAAAATTACTTTTCAGTGTCAGTTTAATTTATTTTTTGGGCCATTTTACCTGAGATAATGAAGCTGCCTAGTAATTATGCACAACTTGATATAAGGTGTTATTCACTTTCGCCACACCCTCCCTCATTACACATATACATATCATCAGAAAATGTTTAAATCCAATAAGCATTCAGGTTTATATGGTTTGGAGTTGGAAAATGTGCATAGAAATAAAGATAAGACAGAATACTCACTTGCCTAATAATTGTGCACGCAGTGCATGTCCAACAATTATAATTTAAAAAAAGGTTAATAAACCACCCACAGGCCGACAGTGGGGTAACCCTGATCTATAGCTTTATGGTCAATACAGCCATCCCTCTACAGCCCTACTGAATAACCTTATGCAGCTCAATGGGCCCTATGGCCACTGTTGTAGTCCCACTGGGGCTACAGGCTGCCAACAGGCCGCAGTTGGAATCTAAGACAACTAAGCAGTATTGACTGTAGATGTCCTGTAATGTCTGATGTCATAACTCAAGTAACAGCTGGGTGAGCTGCCACCAC